>NW_015091651.1:301140-414585 GCF_001431845.1 Calidris pugnax | reverse complement strand
GTGTCCTGAGCTCTCCCAACCTATCCCAAGCGTAGGTTGCCCCCCCCCCCCCCCGCAATGATTCACTGCATTTCTCTGAAGTAGGAAGGCAATTTCTAAATGCAAGCTCACAAATCAGCACACTGCTTTGCAAAGCTTCTGGATCACAAGAACATCCAGTTCATCATCACCATTAAATCAGATAGCAGGAGCAGCTGTTTAATCAGTCTCTGCTGCCTCTTTTACAGCATCTGAAGATTTCAGGCTTGTCAGAGCTTTAGAGGAAAGTGCAAAGAGATTTAAAGACAAAAGAAATGCAGCTCATTCTGTACTGTTTCCTATAGCTCAAGAAGTGCTTATCATAAAGATGATGCTTGGTGTGCAGCTAAACAATAATTGCATCTCTAAATTCTGATTAACTCCAGAGCTATAATAAACCCCCAATAACTGCATGAAGCCTAAAGATTATTCAATCTTTTCTTTTTGGAAGGCATCTGCTAATACAAAATATATTCAATGGGTGGAAGTGGGCTGGTGAGCTGTACTGTTGGAGCTGTATGAAAACACTGGTCAAGTCAACAATACTCCAGAAGTGACACATGAGGTGCCACAGAATTATAGTGAAGAGAACAGGAAATGTGTTTGATTTCAAGTTGTCTAATATTAATTAAACTGAGGGAAATTAGTAATAATGTATCTTGCTTTCAGTGTCTTTTTGAGCATCCTAATGCATTCCAGGGGCAACTCTGCTGCCTTTACCAAAATAGAATAAATGAACCTAATAGCTGCTATTTTAATTTTAATCCTCAAAATATGATGCAAGTTTTTCATAGGCTGTGCTGCCCCTCAACAGAGGTGAGAATTTCACTCCGAAATTTGCTGAATTTTTCTTATGTTATAATCAGGCAATTCCCTCTTATAAACTAATCTCTGTGAATTCAATTTACATTGTCAAGCACTTATTATGGAAACAGGATATCAAGAATTTCTCCCAACCTTGTATTTCAGTGTGTTTGACGGGTATCTCTTTCCCTATTCCTGCCCACTCGAGCTTTGGCCTCTCTTTCCAAAGGACATCTGTAACTCTCTTTGTTCCCTGCTCTTGCCTTAAAGCACATAATAGTTCAGAGAGATATCTGCCCATCAATCTTTCAATCAGAATTTTTTTCCATATCACAAAGATAAAAAAAAAGCCTCAAAGAATGGGCAAATTGCATCTAGGGAACAGCACAGCTGAAAAATAAAGGAACCACTGAAAAATGTAAAATGCCAAAGGCTTTGCTTCTTTCTCAGGAGACACTTTCAGTGAAGCAAATAAAAAATAATGAACAGTAGAGTGCTTGAGCCATGGTCTACTTTAAAAAGGAACTTGCACGAATTTGGTCTTATAACTGCCTTTCAAAGAAACCTGGGTAGTTCTTCCTTTTTTGGACTTCCTATCAGCCCTCATCCCTAAAAGAACCAGCTTACTGTAACAGGCACCACGCAGGACGGAACGTCACTGAGAAAGGCAAGTAAGAGAGAAAGCAGTTTTCCTGTTTGCTTGATAAGGGTATCCAACACTATTTCTTTCTTGTGCTTTCCCCTGATGTGAAGGATTCATCTTCCAAAGTGCTGAACAAGCATCTGCCAGCAATGCAAGCCATGGAGAAGACTGGCTCTTCACTCTTCATCATGGTCTCCCAGCAGAGGGCCACGAAGGCAATCAGAGGGCTGGAGCACCTCTCCTATGAAGACAGGTTGAGAGAGCTGGGGTTGTTCAGCCTGTAGAAGAGAAGGCTCTGGGGAGACCTTAGAGCAGCCTCCCAATATCTGAAGGGAGCTACAGGAGAGATGGGGAGGGACTCTTTGTCAGGAAATGCAGTGATAGGGCAAAGCGTAATGATTTTAAATTGGAAGAGGGGAGATATAGATGAGATACCAGAAAGAAATTCTTTGCTGTGAAGGTGGTGAAACCCTGGAACAGGTTGCCCGGAGAAGCTGTGGCTGCCCCATCCCTGGAGGGGTTCAAGGCCAGGCTGGATGGGGCTTGGAGCAACCTGGTCTGGTGGGAGGTGTCCCTGCCCAGGGCAGGGGGGTTGGAACTGGATGATCTTCAACGTCTCTTCCAACTCTAACCATTCTATGATTCTATGATTCTATCAGCAGAGTCTGTGACTTCCCATGGCACCTTCCTATAACAGGCTGCCTCTTCAGTGATTGCCCTCACGGCTTCCCCTCTCTCAGACCAGGGCCAAACTCTTTGGTGTCTGACCCAGAAAGCATCAAGTTTTCAAATGTGACTTAGCCAGGTAACCCTTTTACCCCCTGTGGGATAAAACCAATGATTAGTTGAGGCATCCAAATTACACTATTTTAACCAGATGTTGTCTGCTTTTTTCTTTTTATTTTTTTTTGTAACACCAATAAAGAATGGTCTCTGGTGCACAGTGGGGCCAGTTGTGTTTAATAGGCACTGAAATATTAGGCTTCTCTGGGAGGATTAACAAAAGATGGTAATTCACATTATAGTTTGCACATTTCAAGGCACTATTGTATGAGACCATTTAAAATGGCAAAAAAATCAGAGAATTCCCATAAAATGAACCTCATATATGAGGAACTACAGAGAAGATTAAGGTTGAGAGAGTTCAATTTAAAAAAAAAAGGTGAAAAGCTTCCATCCTTGCAGATAAGAAATGAAACTGATTGTTTAGCATAATTCAGGAGAGTATAAGCGTGAATTGCTTCTGCAAAGGAAATATATTTTATTCTAAACAAGACATAGGTCAAGAGATAAAATATCGTGGCAACAATTCCTTTAAAGAACAAGGTGTCCCATTGAGTGTGGTGAATAATTTTAAAAAGTCTTCCTTCTGAATAGATTGTTGGTGTATAAATTGTTGGCTAGGGAACAGCCTATATAGAGATACACAGAGTATCACCCTGGTGCATAACCCTCTGCCACTATCATAAATGCATTGAGTGACCATCACAAATCTCAATGACTGCAGGTACCAAAGTCACGAAAATAACTCTTTAAAAAACACCTGATCTGTGCAGTTTGATTCTGACGAAAGGGCTTATCCCACTTGTGTTTGCCACTGATAAAATCCTCCAATAGAGTCTTGAAGTAAGGAAGGTACATAAGCACTTTTAGAATTGCCATTGTAGCGAATCTGAGAAATAATCAGGTAGCTTCTTGGCATGAAGTAATTAGCCTGCAATTAATTTCTAGCCTGGTACATTTCCAGCAATAAGCATCACAATTGCTCAGTCAAGAAATGTGTGAAAATGCAGCTCAGGAAGCATTCATTGGGATAGAGCCATTTTTTTGTCCCCCTTGTGTGCCCTCTGCCTCATTTCCTCTTCAGAAAGTTGTTTTAAGTATGGTTCTTCTCAAGGCAAATAAAGCATAATTCATCTAATCAGTTAGAAAGCATGCAGCGGAGTGCTCCTCATTACAGGAAAACAAACGGCTTATTACCTTCCACTGCTAATGCAGTGGAAAAACAGTACCCACGACCAACATCTAGCAAACAAACCAGCTGATTATTTAAAGATAACGACTACAGAAACAAAGAGATGACAGACACTGGATTTCCATATAGGTCAGCTAAGGCTAATATATGTATAGCTGGCTACTTAGGATATGGTTTTAAACAGCCAATTTCCTTGAAAACCTGCTGCTGACAAAGCCTGCTGTTTTCTAAGAAGAATACTTGGGTTACATGCCAGTTATTCTGGAACAGGAAAAAGAGCTCTTCCAGAGACAGGCATTGTAGACAGGAGCATTAGAGACTTGACAGAGGTGGAAAAGCTTTCTGTGGTCTCGAGTACCATCTTATAGGTGGGTGGACAAGTCACACACAGAACATGCAGCTTTCTGACATTCCTCACAGACGTTTCTTGTGCCCCTGTGTGGTACTTAGACAATTCTCACTATCAGGATCTGATGTTATTCTTGATATTTAAAACAGGGGAAGAATTTAAGTGCAAGAAAGGAGGATAGTAACACTTGGAGCTTTTCCTACAGGAACTATTTAAGATGTTTCATCCCATGTATTTTCCATAACTGTTTTTCCTTTCATCCCTCCTCCATAGCTATGCCCCAATGTGGGCATAGGTGCAAGGAGAGTTAGTTGCCAAAGGATGGCAACTTGGCTACAACCACAGACCCGTTCATCTCCCCTCCCTCAATGTGCCATGCAGAACTCACTACCAATTTCTTAGAGAATCACTGTATGTACTTGGAAACGTAAAGAAGTACGCAGTTATCCAGACATAGGATACAAATCCGCTTTTCCATACCCGTTGTCTTAATTACAGATCTTTGAAGTTTCACTGCCAGATTTGCTTAGGCACCAGGGAGCTTCAGGAGCGTTTGCTGTGTTCCCAAGGCTAGCCAGCCAGGGTAAAGGCTGTGTCAAACATAGGTGTCTCCTTCTTGGAGACATTTAAAGAAATCATAGAATCACAGAATCATAGAATCGTGGAATTGTCTAGGTTGGAAGCGACCTTTAAGATCATCTAGTCCAACCACCAACCTAACTCTGATAAAAAAAAAGGAAACCCAAAAAACCCCACATTACTAAACCTTGTCTCTAAGCTCTATGTCAACCTGTCTTTTGAACACCCCCAAGGGATGGTGCCTCAACCACCCCCTGGGCAGCCCATTCCAAGGCTTAATAACCCTTTCAGTGTAAAAATTTTTCCTAATATCCAACCTGAACCTCCACTGGCGCAAATTGAGACCATTTCCTCTTGTCCTGTCGGCTGTGACTTGGGAGAAGAGACCGATCCTCTTTCAGGGAGTTGGAGAGAGCGAGAAGGTCTCCCCTCAGCCTCCTTTTTTCCAGGTTGAACACCCCCAGCTCCCTCAGCCTCTTCTCATAAGACTTACTCTCCAGATGCCACACCAGCTCTGTTGCCCTTCTCTGGACCTGCTCCAGCCCCTCAATGTCTTTTTTATGGTAGAGGGCCCAAAGCTGGACACAGTACTCGAGATGGGGCCTCACCAGTGCCCAGTACAGAGGGACGATCACCAAGAAAGACTTGGAAAGCCATTTAAAGAAATGACCAAAAGTTACTTTCCCATTTGAAAGTACTTAACAAAAATCAGGTTGATTTTTAGGAGTCTATGGAGATTGGCATAGCACCCAGACAGTGTGATCTCTACTGCATTCTCACTTGTATTATGTTATACATCATATATCAAAGGTGCAGAACTCTGAGGTCCCTCCACTCTGAAAATATGTTTCATGTATTTTCATATTCATGTATTATTGTATTGTATTCATGTATTCATATTCATGTATTCCCCTCTACTTTGCAGTGGTGAGGCCCCATCTAGAGCACTGTGTCCAGTTCTGGGCTTCCCAGTTCAAGAAGAACAGGGAACTGCTGGAGAGGGTGCAGCAGAGAGTTACAAAGACAATGAGGGACCTGGAGCATCTCTTTTATGAGGAGAGGCTGAGGGACTTGGGTCTTTTTAGTCTGGAGAAGAGAAGGCTGAGGGGGGATCTCATCAATGCCTATAAATACTTAAAGGACGGGTGTCAAGAGGATGGAGCTGGTCTTTTTTCAGTGGTGCCCAGGGACAGGACAAGAGGAAATGGACACAAACTTGAAGATAAGAAATTCCACCTAACCATGAGGAGGAACTTCTTTACTTTGAGGGTGGCAGAGCCCTGGAAGAGGCTGCCCAGGGAGGTGGTGGAGTCTCCTTCTCTGGAGACTTTCAAAGCCCACCTGGACACGTTCCTGTGCAACCTGCTCTGGGTGGACCTTCTCTGGCAGGGGGTTGGACTAGATGATGTCCAGCGGTCCCTTCCAACCCCATGGGATTCTGTGACTCTGTGATTCTCTATAGAGTCATGCAGATGGTGCGGAGTGGTGTTTTGGGGAAGTGACAGGACCACATGTAGGCAGCAGCTGCCAAGATTACTTTCACATGGAGCCTTAGCAGGGAGAGACAGGCCAGGCAACCCACAACTGCACATCTGGCTGACCAGGTATGCCTGGGTCATTAGATCACACAGAATGAGGAAAGAAGCCACAGTGCAGCTCTGCAAATGAGTGAGATGCAGTCCTGGCTGCAGTAGAGTCACTCTCAACTGTGCAATGTGCCCATGCACCAGCAATGTGCCCTTGTGGCCAAGAGGGCCAATGGGATCCTGGGCTGCATAGGGAAGAGTGTGGCCAAGAGGCTGAGGGAGGTTGTTCTCCCCCTCTGCTCTGCACTGGGGAGGCCACAACTGGAATCCTGTGTCCAGTTCTGGGCTCCCCAGTTCAAGAGAGACAGGGAACTACTGGAGAGAGTCCAGCGTAGGGCAAGAAAGATGATTAAGGGATTGGAGCACCTCCCTTAGGAAGGAAGGCTCAAAGAGCTGGGGCTGAGGTCTTAGATCTAAGTTTACAAGTACCTAAAGAGTGGGTTGAAGAAGGATGGAGGCGGACTCTTTTCAGTGGTTCCCAGTGACAGGACGAGGGGCAACGGGCACAAGCTGGACCATGGGAAGTTCCACTCCAATCTGAGGAAGAACTTCTTTGGGGTGAGGGTGCCAGAGCCCTGGAAGAGGCTGCCCAGGGAGGGTGTGGAGTCCCCTTCTCTGGAGATCTTCAAGCCCCACCTGGATGCTCCTGAGTGATGTGCTCTGGGCAACCCTGCTTTGGCAGGGGAGTTGGGCTAGATGGTCTCTAGAAGGTCCCTTCCAACTCAGACAATTCCGTGATTCCGTGAAGCTTCACAGGATGGAATGAGGTGAAAAAGAGGTGGCGCTCACAGATGAAATACAGCATGATGGCATCCTCAGCCAGCTGCAAAACAATGACCCAGCACAACACAGCCAGCATCAGCTCTGCATAGCTATCCCTGTTTATACAAATGATCATGCCCACTGATGGCTGGAACTAGTTCAGCCCCACAGAAGTCTTGGGGTCTGCCTGGCGGTGTCTCTGTGTGTTAGACCACACTGTAACTCACAACATCACTTTTTAGTGAAAAAAAACAGAGCTCTGCTGAGAAGTCACTGAGGGATCCCCACAACTAGAGACGCTCAAACAACCTTGTCTCAGCCAGACCCTAAGGGTACCTCTCCTTCTGCTACAATGCTGTTTCCAAAGAGTCTAACTAGGCACATTGGCTGTCACACAGACACAGCTGGGGGAACCAGCACATAACCCATATAATACGCAGCGCTGGTATGCAATTCAAAATTTTGTTTCAAGGACAACTCTGCGGATTCATCTGAGCCCCACAGCTCCATCTGGAAAAGTCTCGAGATTCTCCGCTATGAACTTAGGCCCCTCCAAAAAGCTTTTCCAAAGGAATGACTGCAACACTTGTCAACCGAGGGTGGATGTCCTGCACTTCTGTACTCACTTATTTAAGATCCCTGACCTCTTCCTGAGGCATAAAGGAGAAAATGCCATCATGAAGAGGACCACAGGTGATGTGGCACCAAAGTTCACCTTGAATAAAAGCGTAAGGGAGGTAAAAATCCTTTGATGTCATGCACAACAGAAGTTGAGGAAATCAAGACAAATGCATCAAACACTTATCACCACTCAAATTTAAAAAGAAAAAAAGATTTTTCTAAACATTGTAGTAAGATGGCACTCAAGTGTAGAGAGCTGAACATCTGGGAAATGAGTACACCATTCAGTAGAAGAGTAAGTCACTCTTCTAACATGAACCACGCTAGAAGATTCTGGGATGTGAGGAGCAGGCTGTTAGCAAATGGTTAAGAGCCTTGTGCTGAACCCCCACCACCCAAGACAGCAAATGAATTCTGTGGAAATAGCTATACCTGGAAATTAAACTGTGCCAGATTACCTGGCACTGGGCACTGGAACTCAATCATCTGTACTGTTCCACTGCTCAAGGGTCTTAGGACAACTTTGGCCTGAATCAGTGTCAGAAACCAACAGAAACCAGAAAGACGATCAAGTCCCTGGTCACAAGTCACAAAAGCCAGTGGCTTTTGCCAATAGATATCCCACATGTGGCCATGATGTTTTGGAAAGTAAGAAAGTTTAATGGCATGAGTGCAATTCATCCCAAGAACATTCAATTTATAGATGGTTGTCAAACGGTAAAACATTTAAACACATGTCAAACATTTAAACACAGAAGTTTTGCATTTACCTAGAACAATTTCTCATCTCATAATTTTTCTTCTGTGTTCACATCCAATATAAATATTTCAACCTTCTTATGCCATTCCACACACATATTTGTTATCTTCATCACAACAAGGCAATTTTTTCATTTGTGCTTAAAAGAAAGGCACTAAGCCCAGGTACCTCAGACAGCCAAATAGCTGCTGCCTTTCCTTGCTATCACTTAACCATAATCATATTCTCATCGTAAGGCTGCATGAAGCCCACATAGTAAGTAAACAAACTGGAAAATTACTGGGAGATGATCAGAAGAGCTGGGAGACTATAAGAAGTGAAGGCAATTAATGAAAAAGAGACCAAGAAGAAATTAGTTGAGATTCTAAGAAAACATCTAAGAAAGGATGACTTAATCATTATAAACCGATTTTGTGTAGTGTCACTATTCCAAGTAAGCAAGGAAGTAGAGAGTTACAAGTAATCCTTGATTTCCATCCAAGGAGCCTTCAGCTTAGGGAATTTAAAACTTCTTTAAGAAGATAGAACCATCTGTCCAAATAGTGTCCAGCTACTTACAAGGCAGTGTGGCTCTGCAAGTACTGCCCTTACCAGAGACCAACTGTAATTAATGCCTCTGATTTCAGCCAGTTCTCAGAAGAATCCATGGAAACCCTTCAGAAATGGTTATAGAAGCCCACATGCAAGCCTGACAGCTGGATACACAGCTCAGACCTTGTCTCTGAATCCAACCTCTTTGCACATTATAAAAAATATAGACCACTCTCTGTATTTGAGACCTCTTTTGACAGTGCTTGGATCAATTGGTTCTGCCCATAACAAACATTCTTAAAATTCACCTCTTTCTGGCATAGTTAATAAAACAAACAAACAAAAAAGTCTCACTGAACTGTGTCAAATTATCCTGATGTAAGTAAAAGTCCATGCCAGCCTTTTGGCATGCGTACACCCTTTTCCGCTAGCTCGGGTCTCATCAAGCAGCAGGTGTACCCTTGTTTCAGCATAAAGATACCTGTTGTTAGGAGGGCCATTTTAACGTCAGCTTGTGATAGTAACACTTCTACCAGGAGCAGATGTCGCTCTCTTCCCGGTACAAAGATCAGAGCGTTGCCACAGATGTCTCAGTTATATCATGTGAAGATTTTCTCCCTGCTCTGACATTGCAGTTGTACCTGACTAGAATGCTCTGACAGGGGTGATGGCAAGAGGCAACGATTTTTCACGCAGCCTGCAAGGCTTTTCCTCTTGAAGGCAGTAAAAAAATGAGAATGAGTTTTGTTTGCAGTCAGGTAGGAGTTTATCCATATTTTTTTTTTCCTTTTTTATTTTTTTTTAATGGTGGAGAAATCCAGGTATTTTAGTATGGAAGGAAACACACACACATTTTAAAGAGGATCAGGAAAGCCATATCAAGTTTCCCTTAAACCAGGCTCAGGTTTTAGCACCCTCTGGCATCTTTCAGAAACTGCTTAAGGGTAATCAACCATTACAAGCTTGACTTCCCATCTCTGGCACTCCTACTAATTCTTCCAGCTGAAGCCATAATGTTAAAACTTTCTGATCAGAGGATCTGTGACTCAAGACATCTTTCATACTGACATGCAATCTTCATCTCACTCACAAAATACCCCAGATACTACACATCTATTAATAGAAAAGTTACTTTTCTCTGCGAGTGTATTTTCAGCTCATAATCCTTCCAGTGGAGGCCAAAGAGGAGAATCCATGTAAGCTGAAACGGCATTCATGTTTTTCTGCATACCCTGCCCTTGGCCTTCAGGTCTAGATTTCACCAATTAGTTTTATCCTACTGAGCTCATGCACGGCAGAGAAATGAGCACTTGGCCTAATTATGCTTCAGGTGTAACAAATCACTTGCCCACGTCACCAGAATGAGCAACATTTTCAACTAGGTTGAACAACCAAAAGTTGTTTGTACACAAAAGTCTCCCCATCTGTCTGAGCAGGGATTACCGTTAATGAGCTGTGTCCTTGGCCCTAGTCTTATGAGGTTATAAATTACTTTAATGCTTTAATCTACCAGTGAAAAACCCTGGCTGAAGGAGAGGACAAGAAAGGAGCAGAACACACCACAACCAACTACCCGTACTGAAACCCATACTGAATGATGAGGTGAATAATCTCATCCCACATGGTGGTTTCCTGAAAAGGACTACTTGCAGGAGTTACATCCTAACTATATATTTAAACAAGGGAAGTACAAACCATCTTTATATTACGTCTCCATCTGTTCTGCCCTATTCAGTAGAGGCAGCCCATCAATTTTCCAGATTCCCCAAGGGAAAAAAAAACAACCCAATGCTTAAAGATCTGCCCCAAACTACACCGCCCATAAAGTTAGCATCTTTAGGGCATGCAGCTTTCTGTAGACAACACTACAGAGTGATAAGGTGTAAGCAGGAGGTCCTGATGCAGCACCGACCCTCATAACCAGGTAAGGCTTCTACTGGGAATAAGGAAAATGATTAAAACAGCACAAGGTCAACACAGCCGCACAAAACCAGAGTGTGAAAAACGTGTTACTCTGTTGCTGTGGGATGCAGACTGTGCAGACGATAAGAAACTGCTTGTGCTTAATTGCAACTAGGTAGAAGAGTCAAGGCTAAAATAAAATGATCTATTTTAGTGAGTGTATATGGTAAACAATATGATGCCAGTATGAACTGGATACTGGTAGGGTTTGTTCTGGGATGCAAAGTCTTCCAAAGTCACCTGTGCCCAGGCAACCATATAAGTAATACGATAGTCAAGACTGCCTAAGTAACAGTGCTGTAAAACCCCACCAAATTTGGGTAGGGCTGCAGCAGAAATGGGATCAACTAGGAAAAAAATAACTGGGGACACACTGTTTATTTGAGAGGAGTCTGGATGGAGAAAGAGAGATGCAGAGGTGGTGAAAAGTCACATTTAAATACCTGGGAGATACCAGGTACAGAATAAAGAAGGAAAGGACTTTTTGTCAGTAGGAGTGTGGACACCTACAGACAGTGGTGAAGCTGTCTTTGGAATCCAAGTCCACAAAGATGCCAGAGGCACCCCCATTGGACAACCTCCTGGAGCCTCCATCATGTCTTTGAAAGATTTGGTCTGCGAAAGTGGAAAAAGGAGGGACAGCCTTACAGTAGGAAGGGAGATAGAACTGTAATTCAACAGTAGCTGGGTGTGATTCATAAGACTTAAGAATGATAATTAGTAGCTTTATAGCCGCGTGTGCTTCTAGACTAATTATCATTTAATTGCTTTATTAGTCTCTTAGTAGTGTATTGCTTAATTTAAAAGCATCATAGTCTCTTAATTCAGTTATACCTCAAGCCTGCAACATGAAGGGGAGAGCTAAACTCATAAAGCAACATACGGCTACCACCTGTGGCTCACCAGCTCTACCCATTAATCAACAGGGGCAACCTTCACCCCATCTCCAGATGGATGCTCAGACTCCCACCCAACCAGTTTCGTCTCCATCCTCCCACCAAATGACACCTGTAATTCACAGGCTCCAAAGCATGTTTAACAGGATAAGAAAACATTGATCTTTGTGTTCTCTGACTTTCTGCGCTCAACTCACCACACTTCGCTTCCTCACATTTGTATAAAAAAATGATAAGCTTGCTGGTATATTACCTTCATAAAATGTTTCTGGAACGGCTTCATGGTGTCATACCTATGAATCTGAGGGAACCACGGCAGCATGAATAGATCTTCCCCCCTGAACTCATGACTGTGATGGAGGAGGGACTCACTTTCTTGGTCCTTTTGCAGCACTTTTTTCTGCTAATGCAGGATGGCTTACTTTCCACCTCTTTGACAACCCAAGTAGAACCCCAAGTACCGCATGCAGCTGTCTGGCAGATTTGTGATCCCCTGAGCAGCTACATGGGTGCCAAAGCAGGAAAGTGAAGGTACTGCTGTGCTATAGCTGCAGAAAATGGTCTCTGAGGTAGCACATGCCCCAGTAGTAAATTCACGTCTTGTATTCTCCAGTAGTATGCAAGCTAACGGCCAAGTATCTCATGTATGGATTCCTCTAACTCCAGATGTATCCTGTTTTCAGACTCATTTCTCCAGTAAAAGTGTTTTTAACTCACCAGGTTAGTGGGGCTCTGAGGAAAGAAGTACTGGGAGGAAAATCCTAGCCCGTGTAATTTTCTTTACATTGAACATTTTATGGCGGCTCATCCTTTTCAAATGAAAAGCATTCAGTTTTGGCATCTTCTCTCCAGGGATAATAGCACAGCTATTATCTCCCCGTCATTTACTCAATTCATCACTCAGAGCATTGCAATTTTATCTAATTCAGAGAGAGTAAAAACGTACTAAACCAAGAATATCTTCCCTTTTACACTGGAAAAGATGACTCTCCAAAACACTGTGTTTCCTTCCCTCCCACATGCCTAAAAGCATCTCCTGAAGAGGCTCAAATTATATAATAGTATCTGATCATCAGTCCCTGAACCAAGAGAAATAACAACTAATGAACAATGACACTGACAGTGCTAGCTATGTCCTCCTGTGAGGTATGCAGATCAGTTCTGTGCCATTCTAGAAAAAGAAGCTCAGGAGGTCATCTCCCAAGACTAAAGACCACTTCCAAAGGGATGCTAAGCTACGTCTGGGGTTGCAGCACGGGGACACACATTTCCTTGCATGTTGCTCAGAAGACCTTGGAATGCAGAATATGGTTTTACAAGGCCAGATGCCGATTCTGAAACATTACTGCAGGGTGTCTTGTATGGGTAGCCTTTAGCTCTGCAGTTAAATATCAGCTATTGTAGCTAAGAATAGTTCAGAGCACATAGTCGTTTATTTAGAAAATGGACATTTTTACTGTAATGCCAAAGGGAAGTAGAATTAAGCCTCAGACTGCTTAGTACTGCTTCTACTAAACCCAAGAGAAACTCTGCCTTGTCTGCTTTATATTTAGTAGCAGCAGAGTACCTTGGACAACTGGTTTATAGATCTGGTTGAGAATTGCCCACCACACTCCAGCCAGCTCTAAATTAAAAAGTTCACTGTAGATACAGACTTCAAAATATTCTTCCCCTGAGCTTTGCTGGGTCCACAGGGCTAATAGATCTGAAATTGCATTTCAGCCAATAATAGCGATCAAATGAGTCCTGAAAAAATATTGCCAAGTAAGAAGCAGCCACTTATTCAATCACTTTCAGTTATTGCACTGGTAAAACTGAGATGTTGTTTATCTAATTCCCAGCTGGTGGGATGGTTAAACACCCTGAAAATGAAACACCGATGTGTCAAATGGCTGGCATGGAGCTCTTAAGAGATTGCTCATGACTGAGCAAATAGCCCACAGTACTGGGTGCTTCTTTTGCAGAGGAAAATCTCTTTCATGGGGAGAGACTTTAATCCACCCACTCAGCAACCTGGTGTCAGAAATCGTTCTGTATTGGTCGTGTAAGTCATTATCAGCGCCAATAATTAAGCCATGACCTTTAGGGAATAGGTACGTCTTTATCAACACTAGTGGACTGAAATGATTTTAACTGAAGAATTTACCCATTTTAACCATACCACCTCCCCGGGGAGCTGCAGAAAGGGGCACTTTTAGCCTCACAGGTGGGCAATTACTATTGCACCTTTACAGTTCCCACCACTTTGTAGCAGGACACACGTGGGACAGACAAACAGCACAATCCCCTGCTGCTTCAATTCCTCCCACGTTTGAGGATCCACATAACAGGGCAGTTGCCAAATGAATAGATCTGTGCTGCTGGGAACAGAAGGCAGCCCAGGCAAGGGAACCCCATCTGAATCACTAGCAATGGCTCAAAGGTACCTATTGGTCATCCTAGGTATGGTTTATCACTCTGTTTTTCACTCAAGACCTTTGGAGATAGCATGTAAAAACTAAACTTATGTTGACCTCCTTCAGAAATTCTTAATGGCTTCCTACACCACCTTCCAACAGATAGATGCAAATCTGTAGCAGTAAAATTTCTGCTAGCACAGAATTCTGTATTTTCATTCCGAGTTTCAAGCGCCTCGTTTTCTGCCCTCCTGTGCTCAATGATAAATACATCAGCATTTTAAAAAGAAACAGCTCAGAAAATCCTTTTCATAGGAGAGCTATTAAAAAGCAATTTCTTTAGCAGGAAGAAATACCACTGTCAAGTATACAACAGGCAGCCTTGCTTCATAGTTAATTTTTCTGTTTATATTATGGTTATCTTTCATATATCTATTCTTCAGCAAATCAGCTTGATAGATTCATTCTTTTTTGAGAGTCTGTCTTAGTCACTAGAGTCTGTTCACCAAGAACCATCTGTTCCCCAAGATTTCCCTCCCACTCACCATGGTAGAATTACGCCTACAATGAGTTTCTTCTATTAGGAAAGAAATGACTATAACAAGCGAGGTCACACGAGTCCCTAGGGAGACAACACAAGTACTCATGTCTTTGTTCATAATTATTATAAAGGATTTATGTGAAATACTTGTTACTCAAGGACTGATTTTGAACAGTAAGTGAACCTGTGTACCGTTCCCTCCCAGAGTCAGAATTTAATCCTAGAAATGATGCTCTAAGTTGGGGTGGCGTCATCGCAAGCAACAAACGAGGAAATTTGTCCAACTTCCATTTTTCAGCCACCTGAGAAATATTTAGGAGAGGAAACTGTTTTTTTTTTTATTATTTTGCCCTTCACACATAGCGGAGACAGTCTGATCACGCAGCCTGTGTCAATGTTTGGTCAGTGCAAATGGGAATAGCTCCACTGACACCACGTATTTCACCTGAGGACAGAGCTCTTATTTTTCTTAAGGAGAAAGTTCATATTGAAGGTTTCCCTGAAGGACAACATCGACGCTTCAGTTAGAGAAGGCAGCTGGCCCAGAGGTTAAGACACTGACCTGGGATTTAGATATGGATTTATCAGCTTCAGCTCCCTACTCCGTACGGATTGCTGATTCCCACTCTCTTGCTACTGTACCAAAAGCTCAAGACCTGTGCAAGAAGTGGGGATGGAGAGAGAGTGAATGAGGTTGCACCAGCCCTCCTTCCCCTTCCACAGCCGCGGGCCTGACTTCATGGAGTGTGTTTATGTGTGGTTAGGGGTGATGCCCCTCAAATTCCTTCTTCTGCCTCCGACCTTTTCGTGATCATGCAGGAGTCACCTAATCTTTCTGACTCAGACTTATCCCATCTACCTTACCAAAGTAAGCGTATAGGAGAGTTTAATCAGCTTAAAGTAAAGGACCTAATAGATCTATAATCATAGAATCATAGAATGGTTAGAGTTGGAAGGGACGTTGAAGATCATCCAGTTCCAACCCCCCTGCCCAGGGCAGGGACACCTCCCACCAGACCAGGTTGCTCCAAGCCTCATCCAGCCTGGCCTTGAACCCCTCCAGGGATGGGGCAGCCACAGCTTCTCCGGGCAACCTGTTCCAGGGTTTCACCACCTTCACAGCAAAGAATTTCTTTTTGGTATCTTATCTATATCTCCCCTCTTCCAATTTAAAATCATTACGCCTTGTCCTATCACTGCATTTCCTGACAAAGAGTCCCTCCCCATCTCTCCTGTAGCTCCCTTCAGATATTGGGAGGCTGCTCTAAGGTCTCCCCAGAGCCTTCTCTTCTACAGGCTGAACAACCCCAGCTCTCTCAACCTGTCTCCAGAGCAGATGTCCTCCATCCCTCTCATCATCTCCGTGGCCCTCCGCTGGACCCGTTCCAACAGGTCCAGGTCCTTCCTATGTTGAGGACTCCAAAGCTGGACATGGGGCTCCAGGTGGGGTCTCACGAGTGCAGAGTAGGGGGCTAGAATCACCTCCTGTAACCTGCTAACCAAACTTCTCTTGATGCAGCCCAGGATGTGGGTGGCTTTCTGGGTTTCCAGTGCACACTGCTGGCTCATCTTGAGGTTCTCATCCACGAGCACCCCCAAGCCCTTCTCCTCAGGGCTGCTCTCCAGCCATTCTCCACCCAACCTGTATTTGTGCTTGGGATTGCCACATTCCAGGTGCAGGACCCTGCACTTGGCTTGGCTTGGTAACGAAGGCATCATCTCACATCAAATCTGTTACATCTGCCAAATAATAAAGTGTGGGCCTTATCTTGGGGGGCTCATCCAAAGTGCAGAATGTAGACAACAGCTGAGAAGCCAGACTGCAGCCTGAGCTGCTTGTTCTTGCTTCACCAAAAAACAGGATGGAGAGCACCCTGGGTAGCTGTCACCTTCGCTTATGTCACTCAAGCAGGAAGACAAATTGCAATGGAGAAGTGCGTGAATAAACGCATACCATGCCTTCAACAGAAAACAAATTGGGAAAGAGTGAGAAAACCACTTGCTGTTTTCAGATTAAAAGGGATACTTGTGAAGAAACAGCATTTCTTTTGCACTTTGCCCATACAGCATTTTCACTCAGTCTCTGAAGTGACCAGCTGAACCAACCCCCGTGAAAGCATATTGCTGAGAAAATCTAATCTCTTTTAACAAAATGCTAACGTTTCAGAAGTGAAATAGCATTTCTTGGCTCTTCCTCCTTCCAGTGTTGCAGCCCAGGAGCCCTGGCATCTTACCAGCACATGGGCTCAGCTATGTCTATGGAGCTGAAATCATAGAATCATAGAATCATAGAATCATAGAATTTCCCAGGCCGGAAGGGACCTCCAAAGGCCATCTAGTCCGACCTCCTCGCAGTCAGCAGGGACACCCCCAACTAGACCAGGTTGCCCAGGGCCTCGTCGAGCCTCTCCTTGAATATCTTCAGGGAAGGGGCCTCAACCACCTCCCTGGGCAACCTGTTCCAGTGCTCCACCACCCTCACAGTGAAGAACCCTCTCCTAATCTCCAGTCTAAATCTGTTCCCCTCCAGCTTGAAGCCATTGCCCCTCGTCCTGTCACTGCAGGCCTTTGTAAATAGGCTCTCCCCAGCCTTCCTGTAGGCTCCCTTCAGGTACTGGAAGGCTGCTATTAGGTCTCCCCGGAGCCTCCTCTTCTCCAGGCTGAACAACCCCAGCTCCCTCAGCCTGTCCTCGTAGCAGAGGTGCTCCATCCCCCTGATCATCCTTGTGGCCCTCCTCTGGACCCTCTCCATCAGGTCCATGTCCTTCTTATATTGAGGGCTCCAGACCTGCACACAATACTCCAGGTGAGGTCTCACCAGAGCAGAGTAAAGTGGCAGAATCCCCTCTCTGGACCTGCTGGCAACACATCTTTTGATGCAGCCCAGGATGCGATTGACCTTCTGGGCTGCAGCTGCCCACTGCCTGCTCATGTCCAGCTTCTCCTCCACCAGCACCCCCAAGTCCCTTTCCTCAGGGCTGCTTTCCAATCCCTCACCCCCCAGTTTGTATTGGTGGCGAGGATTGTTCCGGCCCAGGTGCAGAACCTTGCATTTGCTCTTGTTGAACCTCATGAGGTTCACCTGGGCCCACCTCTCCAGCCTGTCCAGGTCCTTTTGGATGACATCCCATCCCTCTGGTGTATCGACAACACCACACAGCTTGGTGTCGTCCGCAAACTTGCTGATGGTGCCTTTAATCCCCCTGTCTATATCGTTGATAAAAATGTTAAACAGTATTGGCCCCAGCACGGACCCTTGAGGAACACCACTTGTGACTGGTCTCCATCTGGACTTTGAGCCTCTGGATGCGACCATCCAGCCAGTTCCTTATCCACTGAACAGTCCACCCATCAAATCCGTACCCCTCCAATTCGGCAATCAGGATGTTGTGGGGGACCGTGTCAAAGGCCTTACAGAAATCCAGACAGATCACATCCATAGGTTGTCCCTTATCTACTGACCTAGTCACTTTATCATAGAAGGCCACTAGGTTAGTCAGGCAGGACCTGCCCCTAGTAAAGCCATGTTGGGTGTCCTGGATCACCTCCCTGTCCTTCATGTGCCCAAGCATGGCATCTAGGAGGATCTGTTCCATGATCTTCCCAGGCACAGAGGTGAGACTGACAGGTCGGTAGTTCCCAGGGTCCTCCTTTCTACCCTTTTTAAAAATGGGTGTGATGTTCCCCTTCTTCCAGTCTGCATCTAGCCTTGCTCTTAGAAAGAAAACTAATGAAAAGAAGGGAAAAGGAATGCTGAGTAAATTAAATGCAGCTCCTGCTGGACGACAAGAACACAGATTTCCAGGACCTCAAGAACTACCATGCAGGAGGAGCCCTCAGGTGTATTTGTTCTTAGCCCCCATCTGACAACAGCTACAAGGGATGTTTCCAAGAAAGATGTATGTTGTCTGCATCAGGCAACCAGGAATATATAACATCAATGTGTAATTCATCTTCCCAATTAGGTCTCATCCTGGTTTATAGGATGAAGAGATTGATTTAAGTGTTTAAGTTACAACACTATATTTCTCTCTATATATTTTACTCATAATATATTTTTATTCATACAGATGTTTAGTATAGGTTGAAACCTCATTTCATTGCCCCAATAACAACATATACACTTAATTGAAAAATCCAATTATTCTTTAGTAACACAGTCTTTACTTTTAAATGCTGAACTTGTTTTGGCTTTCACTGCATGTCCCCTTTACTGGGCACCGAGTTTATCTTATTCTGTTTTTATTTATTTTTAGCATAGATATCTTTGGCCACTCTGGTTTCTGCTGATCCTTCCTATGCCAGGGATTTGAATATCTATTAGTGTATGAGCAATCTCTTGTCAAGCGTGCAAAGCTGATTGCTTTCCTCGAGAGCATCTGCATTCCAAGGAACTCACTGCTTCCATAGGCACAAGGCCCACGGAAAGAAAATTTTCAGGGGATAGTCTCAAAGTTATGTGAGAGGCTGAGGAATGACATTGATTAAATGTCCCTGA
Source organism: Calidris pugnax (assembly GCF_001431845.1). Classification (NCBI taxonomy): domain Eukaryota; kingdom Metazoa; phylum Chordata; class Aves; order Charadriiformes; family Scolopacidae; genus Calidris; species Calidris pugnax. The sequence continues at coordinate 395,664 of NW_015091651.1, read as the reverse complement.
ACCTTCCAGATTTGATTAGAGGCAGGAGGGACAGAAGAATAACTAGAGGTCTCCAGACATATCTTTTGGATTGCAAATAGTTTTTTTTGATTAAATATTCCATTAATACCTAACTATTACATAGCTTTTTTCTTCAATAAGTTCTTTATAAAGAAGAGCCATATAATTTTTTCAGGGGAGGAAACAGACATAGATGTGAAATGACTTACCCAAGGTCACATAACTAAGCAGCGGAAGAACTGGGAGGACAATCTAGCTATTTTAAAGCCTTTTAAGGATGATACTCCTTCCTTAACTAAGTGCTTCTTTCCTGAGAGCTGCCATTTGAGTGCCAAATTAACATTAAAATTATGGCACTGACTCAAAGCCAAATTTAGGTTTAAAAAAATGCTGTACACACATTTTAGCATTAGGAATATTATCTCTTTGCAAAAGGAACATAAGAAATTGAATTTAATAAAAGCAGGACACATTGGGGTGAATAGCACTTGGGTGATGGACCCGTGAAAGAATTTCTTCTTTCTGTAGGTACCATGTTCTCTCCTCTGTGACTGATCATTGTTTTTCTGCCTGACTGCTGGGAGATCACAGGACCCCAGGGAGAGGGAAGGAAGGAGCAGATGAGCGAGGCAGATTAATGCCATCCCCAGAGAGTGCCAGCCCTACAGGAAAGAATTAAAAGAGGCAATGCCTCTGCCTGCCTCCAAGCAGGCTGAGAAGATCACTCTTTCCAGCTCCAAGCTTACAAAGAAAGAGGGTACAAATAACAGCTTTGCTCTTCATGTCCCGTCTTCCCCCGCACTCTCCTCATCCCCAACCTCCATACTGGTTTTGACCCATTCTAATCAAGAGCTAAGATTTATCTGGAGGAAAACTGCCTAGAGGTAGCAATCCTAAGGTGTCCTGCAGAGTTAACAGAGAAAACATGGAAATTGCCGATAGGTGATCCAGGGGTTTCAACTAAAGGAAAGCAGTGCAAAAGACACATCTGAGTGGGACCGAGGAGGGATTGACGTGGGACTGAGGCAGATACTGGCAAATTAAATAAATAATTGTATAGCAGCCAAGGTAGAAAATCAAAAGACTTTTCCCTGCAACTCACAGATAAACACAGAGGCAGCTGTGTCAGCTCTCATTTGATACAGTACAGATCCCAAATCAGCGCTGAAGCAGGAGCATAACTGTAGATGAAAAACATTTCTAGAAACCATCTCAGATCTCGAAAAAAATCTCTTCCGAGAGCTTTTCATATTGCCCATTTTGTGCAAATGGACGGGTAACATGCAATTGGATTAGGCTAAGTGTATGTCACTGCTATAGACAGCAGCGTGGAACCAGTGCCTTAAGATTGCCAGGGCTTGTGTTTCCATGTCCCCTTCAGCAGGAGGTCAATCTTCACCCTTTATTACAGACATAAGGAAGGCTTCAGTTTAGCCACACCTTTGGGCCACACCTTTGGGCCTCTAGCATCAAAAACATTTGCTCGCTCTTGCAATAGTTGCTCAGGTCCACCTTCCTCCCCCCCAGTCCCCACTAAATGAGAGGGAGACCTCATCACTCTCTACAACTACTTGAAAGGCCACTGTAGAGAGATTGGGGCTGGTCTCTTCTCACAGGTAATTAACGACAGAACAAGAGGGAACGGCTTCAAGCTCCAACAGGGTAGGTTTAGCCTGGACATTAGGAAGGAATTTTTCACAGAGAGAGTGGTCGGGCATTGGAACAGGCTGCCCAGGGAGGTGGTTGAGTCCCCATCCCTGGCTGTGTTTAAGGGACGTTTAGATGGGGCACTGAGGTATATGGTGTAGGGGAGGACTTTGTAGAGTAGGGGAGATGGTTGGACTCTATGATCCCAAGGGTCTCTTCCAACCTGAACGATTCTATGATTCTATAAATAATGAATCAAGCACACTCTCTAGAATATCTTTTTGGAACCTCCCAAGGAAACTAAGCATACATTTTATTTTGACAAATTCCATACGAATGCATGTCTTCTGCAACTGATTCAGTCTAGGACAAAGAGTAATTTAACAGCATGCATCTCCATGTAAAAGTTGTGACTTCTACTTAGATTATTTGCTTTCTTCTACTGTCACTGGGGAAATGTTCACCTATGAATCAAAGACAATGTACAGATTCACAGGAACTTGCCCCTGTTTATGTGCACCTACTTCTAGTTATTCACTCTTATTTAAAATACACAATGGCACACATGGAGAGTTAATACTACGTACAATGGGTTTTCAGTTAAATTGAAAATGTAATATGACAAATTTGGTTTTCAGCCTGGTTTCCAAAGAAACATTTCCAGCTACTATTGGCGGAGGTTACAGGTTGATTGTCAAACCCACAATTTCCTTTGTTCCTCGTCCATCAGTTTGATTTCTTTTATCATCTGGTCTTCCCTACTGAAATACATGCTAATATAGGGCAAAAGGTTTCTTAATGCATGCAAAATAATCACTATTTCCCAAACAGCCTCCCTAAAGGACAGACACTTAAAAAGAAGTAGTGAGGATTAAAGGAGAATATATTAAATGAATGTATTCAAATTAATTTCAAACGTGATACCCAGATTTGTATATGTACAAGTCTGTGCAATGTTGATAAATATCTACTGGAGATAATCTACAATTTTACTATTTATCCCTAACAAGCAGATGGGCTCCCACATTGCCATTTCCAGGAGTACAAACACATTCCGAAAACAAAAACGAAACAAGGAAGAGTTTAAGAATATGCATGCAGGTTTTTAACCAAATGTGCCGAAGGTGAGATTTTATAAGCCTTTAGGACACCCGCGTTCTCTACAATAACAGCATTAGGAGGTGATGGGGACCACAAAAGATCAATCATCGACTTCATTCCCTTTTGAAGACACGGGGCAATACACACTGTATTAGGACAGGCATATATAGGACAGAATATATGTTAGGCATATATAGGACAGAAAAGAGGTTCCAGCCTCACAGGCGGGCACTGACCTGGGCTGGAGGCACACTGCCTTTGCTTGCTCTCTTCCTGGCTTTGCTTCTTACCAAAAAAGTGGTTGGTACAGAGGAAGGGAGGGTAGATGGATATTTTCGTGCATGCAGAAATAAAGCCTTGCTTGCAGTGCTTAATGAAATTACACAGGCTCACGGATCCATCACTGCTGCTGATTCCACTTTCGTCCTTACTCATGTTTCTGCTTGCTCTTTCTTTCAGCCTTGGCAAGGAAAAATATGGGGAATAGTGGTGGTTCCCCTCTCCTTCCTAGGACCCTCTCATCTTCCCAGGACATTCACATGAGTCCATACTACAGTCTTTTTGCTCCTCTTTTACCTTTTCCAAACCGTCTGTAGTGCCAGATGGCTGGGTATGGCTCTCTTTAAGGACACTGTTATATCCTTCAGACACTACAGAAGCTTTTTAGGAGCTATTCCTCCAGTTTCCCTCCTAAACCATGTCAGTCATAAAATAAGGACATGCTGGAGCCTGTCAGTTTATCTTTCCCTGACTTCAATATGGCCTTTTCCTTAAGTGTTTTGCACTGCAATCCCCCCAGCTCATGTTTCCTCTACTCCTCTCCTCTTCTCCTATCTAAATTTCATACTAGTAAACACCTTCCTCAGTTGTGCATTGGATGAAAAAGATCAAAATTTCTCTTCTTGGGCCATGCATGACAATTACAGTGCCCTTCCATCCTAATTTTCAAGATACCTTCAGCTCATACACCCTGGAACAATCATGGCAACCAGGACCAAAGATTAAAGACTACGCTTTATGTTAATAGTTGGGTGATGAACCAGGGCTAAAGCCTTCAAAATTGGAGCGAGACATGCCCTTCTTCTGTAAAAGCACAACCACCAATGCTGCTATGAGCTGAATCTGACCTTGTGAAATGGCCACCTTGATTCCTGGAACACCATGTACTCTGTGACTTTTCCCGTTAGACGTTTATAATTTAAAAAAAAAAAAAGTCTGCTATGACAATTTCCCTCAAACTTGTGATCTAATTTTCCATCCCTCCCCTCCTATTTTATATAAACAGATTTAAATCCTTCCTTTGTGGTCTATGCTGAAATTAGGAAAAGAATGGAAGGGGAGAAAGGATTATATTTATTTCATTTCTGTGGAAAGCTGATAAAGATGTCATCCTCTGAAGATGCCGCGCTAGACGTTGAAGGAAATGCAAACAGAAATGATGGGTGCTCTCAGGAGGACGGCTGATAACGAGTACAGGCTGGAGGTGCCAAAAGGGTACCCGATGGTGGCACTTTGTTCCATGGGATGATGACAGAATAGGCACATTTCTGTAACTTTGCCAGCAAAGACCCTGCACCCAGAAGCAGTGCTGAAGGAAGGCTGCTTGTGACCTAGATGGGGACCACTCCATGGCATCACTGTTCCTACCTTTTACCCTCCTGACCTGCATGGACCCAGGAGACTGGGAGCTGACCAGTCCCACCCCTGGCACCTCCCCAGTGCCACCCAGCCAGGTCCCTGCCAGCAGCAGCTCCTGCAGCATAGCGTGCTGAGGCTCTCAGCACCCTCACTTGCTGGCTGGTTATTGCTTTTTCTTTGTCATTCCAGGAGACTCCTCCCTTACTGTCCTTGATACTGCTTCATTTCAGTGGTAATAAATGTTATTTTATTACCCGTTTCCTTTGCAGCGGGTGTGTAATGGCGCTGGAAAGGCACAAATGAGACAGATGCAGGAGGGCTGGACCACTGCAATGATGTGGGGTTAGACATTGCTCCCAGGACTTCAAGGCACATGGTCTTGAGGGAGACAAAAGGAAGGGAAAATGTCCGATAGACAGGATGGTCTATGGTTCGCTGAGATATTGCTTAGAGACCTTTTCTCTTTTAACTGGCATCCTAATGTCATCACTGGCAGTGTTTCAAGCTTGATTTACCCCTGTTCACACAACAAGTTTCAATTAAGCTCTGTGGGTCTGGGGGCTGATCTATCAAAACTTGACACAATGTCATGGCATTAACAATGGAGGTCCTGATAAATTCTAACATTGCTCTAATTTCACCCTAGTGTGAATTCACTTAGATTGATCCAATTTAGATCACCCAGTATAAAGGTGAAACTTTTCCAATCATGTCATCCAAACAGGAATGTCAGAACATCATAAGGGTTAACCTTCCTCTCCTGAAGTTAACTAGGTGGAGATATTACAATATTATGATAAAATTGTGGATAGGATAAGAGCAGTATAATCATTTGATACTAATCAACACTGAAATTGCTAGAGAAATAAAAAGCTGTCATTTTGCTTAAAGCCTGTAGCAAAATTTGCTCGCTTGATAGCAAAGTGAACATTACACAGGTTCATTTATTTTATCCATTTCAATTCTTAGCATGACGTGCTTTCTGTCCAGAGATGTGAGAGTATTTGCAGTGCACCTCAGGAGACGGGAACACGTCCATAAACAAATTCCACTGTAGTCTATTTATGGTTAATATTTTACAGCAAATTAACATTAAATACACCCCTCTGATAAGATAGCAATCTAAGGGCAACACCTTCTCTTTCAAAGCTCCCAATAAAATGATAACCTTTGAAACATGTCAACTGCCTGATGTAAGAACTGAGAACTGTCTCCATCAGGCAGTTTAACAACTGATCTGTATCTTTATGACTACAACTTCTCTTTATAGAGATATATGTTGTGGATGCCCTTATCCCTGGCAATGTTCAAGAGCAGGCTGGATGGGACTTTGAGCGACCTGGTCTAGTGGAAGGCGTACCTGCCCAGGGGACACCCAGAGGGGTTGGAACTCGATGATCTTTAAGGTCCCTTCCAACTCTAACCATTCTATGATTCTCTGATTCTACATAGCACCCAAACTGCTTTCAGAAAGACACAAACAGAAGTTAAAAACTTGTTCTAGGCCCCCAAGCAGGGTCAGCTCAGCATATCAAGATACTGATGTAGTTCTGCTGGGAAGTCTTCCTGACCGAACAAAACCCAAAACACATAGCATTCCTCTGGTTAGTACCAGTGGGCTGCATGGTGACTCTACCTGCAGTGCACTTCAGCTGTGTGTTTGTTTTGTTTCTTTCCATTCTATGAGGCAGTAAATTTTACAAGTTCTAGTTCTCTTTTTTTTTCCCCAGAACTGCTAAGGACTCTCATATTATGGCATTCTGGTAAGTGACACAGCATCTTGCATGGGTAGACTGTGGCCTCAGTGTGCGTGTGTTCTCTAAATAATAAAAATAAGAAAATAAAATTAAAAAATAAAATAATAATCAAAAAGCACCTTTTTTCATTCACAGGTAGAAATGAAAAAAAAAAAAAGGAGGGGTTGGAAAGGACCTCATAAAATCCTCCTCTGTCCTAGTGAGATCCCAGACACTGTTGAATTTGGGGTTCACGTTGCAGCTGCAGCTGGAAAATACAAATGTCCTTAAGATGGTTGATATTTAGAGATTACCATGCTAGTTCAAGTCTTACTCTACTCTGGAACGCCAATTTGCGTGCTTGTACTCTGTAGTGAAATACATAAAACCAGAAGATAACCAGTTTATACAGGTTAGGCAGCGCCAAACCAAATTAAGATAGGAACTAAAAGAGAAGGATGAAAAGGAAGGTGAGAAATAAGTTTCTAGCATGGTTGTCCAGGTACCTGGAAAAAAGGCACACAGAAAACTCTCTTCCTGAGGGAGGGTGAAAGGGAGAACAAATAGTTAATCCCATTTGGAAAAAGGAGTAAGGGATGTATATTAGGCTGAGAGGGAGAAAAGCCATACAGAGTAGTACCAAATAAAGGACTTTGGTTCCTCAAGGGAGATGGCCTTTAAGGTCCGCTGGCCAGGTCCTCCTGGATGGGCTCTTAGTGGGTACATGTTTGAGCAGTATCCATGGGAGTAAGCATGAGATGAGTTAGCACTGTCTTCCAAAAGATGCCTGGTATAGCTGTAAAAATACTATTTTAAGACGTTGTTTCTAACAGGAGACTGCTGTTGAACAACTGAGGTAACTCCCCTCCTCTACTAAATGTGTTTTACTTGAACTCAAAAGATATCGGTAAAGACAATGGCTGTCTCTCACTTTGCAAACAAGGTTAATTAGAGACATTATTTAACGTTTGCCAGGGCACAGGCACCTAGCCAAAGGCAACAGTGTACAGCAGCCTCTTCAGCAAGGTGGATGGTGTAACGTGTGTGGACCAGGGGATAGCACACTGCCCGGCAGCACGTTTAGTGCCATTGCTTGGTCACCCCATTTGAAGCATGACACATGTCCAGCCATACGTTGCAGAGCCCACCAGTTGAGACAACTGCCAAGTTAAGATATAACCAGACATTCTCCTTCTGAATCACAGAATCATAGAATCATTCAGGTTGGAAGAGACCCTCGGGATCATCGAGTGCAACCATCTACTCCACTCTACAAAGTTCTCCCCTACACCATATCCACCAACACCACATCTAAATGACTCTTAAACACATCCAAGGATGGTGACTCAAACATCTCCCTAGGCAGCCTATTCCAGTGTCTGACCATTCTTTCTGTGAAAAACTCTTTCCTAATGTTCAGTTTAAACCTACCCTGTTGTAGAACATCCTTGGCCGGCAGCCATTCCCGCATATAAAAAGAGTCAGGAAAACTCTTCGGGGAACCCTCTGGGGCAGGCACGCTCAGCCTGGCTATCCCTAAGCTAACCATAAATGGCTGTGAAACTGTCTGGTCATAAGACCTTCAGGCAAGCTGCTTCCTTTCAGCTCTCCAGACTCCATGTGCTAGTGAACAAGCAGGTGCAAACCATCAGCTGCGCGCGATGAACGGCACTCTCCAGCCCGAATCCAACATATGAGATGTACACCCATTTCTTCCAACTTTCACAAGGACCACACTTCAAACTCCAGGTTGGTGGTAGGAAAGAATGCAGCTCCACTACCCTCTTTAAAAGGTGGAATCACCAGTGTTACTGCTAGTGAAAAGTGAGCTCTGGAAGTGTAGGTTGGCGAGGAAAGTGAATCGTTGGCCAACACCCAAATGTGGTGATGACTCACGGTCAACAGGAACACGTAGTCACCAGGCCCTGAACCTCAGCAAATTCACCTGGATGGCAGGGACAGGTGACCTGACAATGCTGGGAGCTGAAGGAGATATGGGAAGAAGGAATTGAGTAGATGATGGCTGTAATGCTGTACAGGTCATTAAACAGAAAATAGAAGTAGAGCTGGACACAGGATTTGGGTCAGGGTTGACTTGGAAATGTAATAGTGCTGACGTTAGAGCGATGTTGTGATCAAAACCTTCCCTGGAGAATTCTGGGGGTAGTGGAAAGTGGGGAAATGGGTTGCTAGGACCTGAAACAGCAAACCCTGCCTGCCAGAAAGAAATAGGGAAGGGCAGAAAGAATTATAATCTTCCAAGCTTCAAAAGGAAGGGCTGAAAGGAAGAATTTTGGAAGGATGACAAAATGATTTAGTGCTTCCATGCCCTATTGAAGCTCAAGGTCTCTGTGCTGCTAAGAATGGTTACTGTCCTCTCACTCAATGTACTATGCACATTGAAAAGTTTGACAGAGAAGAATTTAATTACCATTCCCTAAAGGCTCGGAGACTTTCCATTGATAAAACTCCTTCAAAATGATACAGGCACCACATTAACAACTTTTGAATTGCAGTAAACTTGATTTATTCATTATTTCTTTGGTATTCAGGATACAGCATACAGACTCCTGATGTCCTTTGGGCGTCACTACTGAAACTAGCACATTGACTTTGATTGCAGTTTGTATTTCTGCTCATGCTGAAATGCAGACAAGCAAAATCAGCACTCAGGATTTGCAGCAGACATCAGGCTTTTAAAGGATCAGATATACTGGGTTAAAAAAAACAACAGAATGAAAGTAACACCTACAGAAAACATGCCACAATGTACTATTATGCCACAAGACATACAGGTCTTCACACACAATAATTTTTTTCCCTTCTGAACTTCCATGCCTTGTTCTCTTGTGCATACTTTCTTAAGAGTAAATCCTGCAAATGCTGTATATTTAAAGAACTACCTATCTGATGCTTGGAAGAGATGCTAAAGCAGTATTTTGGCACATTATTTATAAAGTGATAAAACTCTTCTATTTATACTAAACAGATGAAAAAAAAAGATGCTCTTATATTTTGATAATTGATATGAAAATGTAAGGACTCGTATTTTAAATCAGTTGAAAGTTAATAATCAAAACCTAACTGTCTTTTCTCTAATGAAAATAGCATGAGCCCTATGCAGAGACAATCCCTTCCTTGAAGAACTATAAAATAGCAAGCACTATTTTCACAGAGGAATCCTTGGATCAGAGAAAGCATGATTTGGGTTTAGGACTTAGCTCTCAAAAGGATGCACCATTCTCCTAATATCATGTATGTGGGAAGTGTGTCACATGGTAGATAGTCAAGTGATAATGATGGTAATATTTTACAAGAAAAAGTTACTTGGGTAACATCCTTTGAATAGCGTACCTAGAAAGCTGAGCTGCATCTTAGGAATGAAGTTTGATAGAGAAACCAGCTGGCGAGAGCATATTTGAATGAGCAGCCAGATGACTACACTCTAAAACTCATTCTGGATTTCATTGCCTGTGTGATGTGGAATTCTGTGTCTGGGTAAGAGCTTCTACCTGCAGCACAAATGACGTCATGGCTTCGTATTCATTTATCGGCATATTATTCTCCATGTCTCAGACACCTGGAACATCTTTTCTAGCTTTAGGCATCCAAAAGCTAGGAATTCAGCCAAAATGTTACCCAGACTAAGCCAAGGACCGAAGACCAAATGCATGTGTACTTATCCTCATTCCTTATGAGAGCCTAAGTCCAACCCTACCTTGCCACTGACAGTCTAAGCCTCTCCCCTACCTTCCTGTCTGCTGCTACCAGTGTTTGATGGCCACAGAATCATAGAATCTTCATGGCTGGAAGGGACCTTTGAGATCATCGAGTCCAACCACAAAAAACCAACCAAAGAAACCCACAAACAGACACAATCCAACAATCTCAGGCACTAGAGCATGCCCTGAAGTGCCACGTCTACACGTTTCTTAAATACCTCCAGGGATGGTGACTCCACCACCTCCCTGGGCAGGCTGTTCCAGTGCCTGACCACCCTCTCAGGAAAGTCATTCTTCCTCATACCCAATCTAAACCTCCCCTGCCCCAACTTCAGACCATTTCCTCTGCTCCTGTCATTATTCCCTTGGGAGAAGAGGCCAACCCCTACCTCTCTACACCCTCCTTTCAGGGAGCTATAGAGGGCAAGGACCTGACATCAGGATCTGACCTGGTACAAGGTGAAGTTACTTTTTCAGCCAGAGGGTTTGGGATTTTTTTGTTATTGCAGCCAGCTTTGGGGGCTGGGTTTTATGTGGAAGATGGAGGAGGTTGCCTGTGGGTTTTCAGTCAGACCTCACCTGATTTGCTACAGCTCTGTATAAGGGCTAACAGCAGCATAAATTAAAGCAGGTCAGATCATGTGGCATGTGGTGAAACCATCCTTTTTGGTGGAGTCAGCAGGGACCTTGATTGGCTCAGGTCAATCATGAAACTGCTCCCTTTAAGTAAATGCCTCTTTTAGAAGCTAAAGCCAGGGAAGATTAACCCTGCTGTTAAAGGTCTTTGGGTTAAAGCCACAAATCAGAACACATGAGACAGAAGCTCCCTTGCTTGCTTGCTGTTGACAGGCTGTGGAGCTTGGCACTGCTCAATTAAACCTTGCTTCAGGAAAATGCCTAAGCAGGTATTTTATTTAAAGTATGTTTGTTGTAATGGGAACTCACTGCAAGTTTCAAATTAAGTCAGCTTTTGAAACACTAGATCTGGAAGCTGTACATCTGTTCTGTCCCTCATTAAACCAGGGAAAATAATATTAATTTATTTGACAGAAGGAGTAGACTGAAATTATGATTCAACTAGGTATTTAAGTAGTTGTCCTACAGGAAGAATATGAAGTTCTGATATGTATCTTTTACATCTCTAAATTAAAGCAGGTGCACACCCCATTCACTCAAACAGACATTTAATTACACCAAACCTTTAATCACATCAGGCCTCCAGTATGCCATTGACACCTTTGGTTGGAAGCTACATATTAGTATTGTTAATGGCACTGCACCTATTTTAATCCCTTTGCTGCCAGCCACTCGTTTGCTTCACTATCACCAATTGCAGTAATTTCTCTGGCTTAAAACACCCCACCAGGATGCGCCTGATGCACTTGGAAGTGCTTTTCTCGCTGGGGTTTGTTTAGTGAGTGACCTTTCGGGCACAGAAACTTCCTTGTACTGAACACTGCACATCATTGACAAGAGAGTAAAAACCAAGAGATGAATAAAAAGACCATCTACCAGCCCTCAGGAGCAGAGATATGCAGAATAGGGTTATTCCTCTTTTCCTTCTCCACATTCCTAAGTTAGATTTTATTTATGAAAGCACTGCCAGTTGTTAGTAGCCTGGCAAAAAGAATCCAGTAGAGCCTGGAGATTTTTTTTTTTTTAAAGTATTAAACAAGGCATGTCCCCAGAGAAACCCCTAGGGTATTCTACTTATCACTGTCTTCCAGGCAGAGATTGAACTATTAAACCCTTGCAGTCTGACTGTCCAGCCAGGTTTCTACTCCCCATCTTGACTGTAACATCCTAATTTGGCATGCTGTTGGGAGACGATGCTCAAAGCTTTGTTAATGTCAAGGTAAACGATACCCATGGCTTTCCCCTCATCCACAGATCCAATCATTTTATCACCGAGCACAATCGGGTTGGTCAAGATAAGGGTACCAAGGGTAAATCCATGCTGACCATTCTCCATCCCCTTCTTCTCCTTCAAGTGTCCAGAAGTGTGCTCCAAGAAAACTCACTCCATGATTTTTCCAGGGACAGAAGTGAATCTGCCTGGTCTGCAGCTGCCTGAATTGTCCCTCTTGCCCTTTCTGATGATAGGTGCAACATTTGCCTTTCTCCAGCTCTAAGAGTCGTCTAGAAACTAGAAAGCCTGGAGGCTTCTGAAATAAATGAAATATATAGTTTTTTGTACTCTCTTTGCCCCATGGCAAAGAAATTTGCTCCGAAACATATACACATACACGTTTTTACTAAAGTCAGCTTCCTGGAGATCATAGCAAGGACAGCAGCTTGGGAACTGCCCACATACAATGGGGAGTCATCTAATTATAGAATCATAAAATGGTTAGAGTTGGAAGGGACCTTAACAATCATCAAGTTCCAACCCCCCTGCCCTGGGCAGGGACACCTCCCACCAGACCAGGTTGCTCAAAGCCCCATCCAGCCTGGCCTTGAACCCCTCCAGGGATGGGGCAGCCACAGCTTCTCTGGGCAACCTGTTCCAGTGTCTCTCCACCCTCACAGGAAAGAATTTCTTTCTGGTATCTCATCTATATCTCCCCTCTTCCAATTTAAAACTGTTACCCCTTCTCCTGTCACTGCACTTCCTGACAAAGAGTCCCTCCCCATCTCTCCTGGAGCTCCCTTCAGATATTGGGAAGCTCAGATATTCAGCTATTGAGTCAAACATCAGGGGGACAGTGTGCCTTCAAGCATGGATACAACACAGTAAGCAATGGATCAGATTTTTTAATAGGTTATTTCCTTAGACAAGCAACCTGCCCAAACAGAAATCTATACATAAATATTTTTTTCCCTGCTCTGCTGTTGAAAATTTTGTTTTGCTTTATATTAAAATGCCCTTTCCAGAGTTCAAATTATTTGTGGATGTATAATTCAGCTGGTTAATTCCTTGGGCGTGGGTACACATGCAATGCCAGAAGTAGTACAGTTGCATTCACCTGGTCTTCTGAAATATGACCTTATCACTTGGAAAAACACAGAATAAAAGCTTTTGTTACCCTACTGCACCTCTATTGTGTGTTCTGGCAGCCTAGTTTACACATGAATACCTTGAATAGTAAATGAAGTACTTTTAAAAACGTTTTAAGAGGTCAGACTGAGATGTTTACAAACAGGTGTATAAGACTTTGGAGCAAGGACCCTAACTACATGCTTGGAGTTGTGTTTCCAGTTTTTTAGACATCTTTCACAAACAAAATCTTAGTTTAAACTTGAGACCAGTACCTCTGGACACCTAATTTTTCAAGATGCTTTTATTATATAGAAGAGAACCTACATAACTTAATTCTTGCTTCATCTGAAGAGGAAATAATTTATTTTAAAAATAAAAATCTGATTTATTTTTTTTTAAATATAACCTTCTCAACCAAAAATGTGAATTGGTATTTTAGAAGAGGTCATCCTAAAATATATTGGGCTTTGATTTTTTTTCCTTCTTCTCAGGTCGTCAGGCTGGAACTCCACCAAAGCAATCCAGGTAATTCAATACAACAGTGCATTTTGCTTGTCCTTATCCATGTTTGCTTTGCCAAGAAAACATTTGGGGAGGGGGATTTTTTTTCCTTCCCTACTGGGAAGATGCTGACTGTTCACCGAAAACATTTGATTATATATAAGAAATACTCGTAGCATTATACGCAATTGTAATGCCCAATAATGCTCAGCTTAGAGCCAGATTCAGGCACCTCTTTTCCTGTACTCAGCAGTAGTATGAAGGCTTGAAAACAGAGTTTAGGGTTTTGCAGATAAAAAAACCAAAATAAGAGACCTTGTTCTTAAACTAAGATCTGAAACTCCACTTTTAAGACAAGATGGCAACAGCAGGAGACAACTAGCAGAGTAGACAAGAGAGATGAGAAGAAAACACATGATAATGCAGATCAAATGTACACACATTTATAGCTAGTATCAAAGGTTTGCTTGGTTTTTAAACAAGCAACATGTCATTGGTTGGTTTTGTTACTATTATTTGCTATTTATATTGCAGCACTGCCCAGTAGTCCAGACATACCAAGCCTTTAAACCTTGGTGCAATCAGACATGGACAAACGCAAGTTACTGGAATTAGTCATTTCTCCTCTCAAATGGACTCCTCCAGCAGACAGGAAAAATGATGGTCATAGATTTTTGGTAAATTCTGCCATTCTAGCCACCAACCTTGCTTCTTGTTATCACAGGCACAATGTGCTGTGCATTGCAGGCGAACACCTACCTTGGTCTCAGTCCTTTGTCCTTTGTTGATTCCCCTTGGTGCATCCTCTGTCTCTCTGCTATTCTCCAGTTCTAGGTTTTTATAATTCTGTGTTCTTTTTAAGCATTTCAGTGTGCTGCCACTGTGGGAGCAGATTAGCACTGACTTCAGCTGGTTTCCCAGCTCTGATTTTTCCTTAACGTACCTAACACTAATTCAGTTACTGATTCTCCAAGCTCAAGCTTTTGACCCTACCAGCTGATTTTTTTGGCACACCTGAACTCTTCCACTACCACTGCCCACCACACGCCTGCTGAGATATTTAGGAACTGACAGGTAAACTAGTTACTTAATCTAGTGATTATTCCCAAGCTTAATGTATGAGAAGGAGATAATTCTAAGTTTTTTCTCTCATCTAAATCACATCTGTAAGTAATGAGGCATACATACGTGGGGCAAACTCATCCAGTTCAGTCTGTATCAAGGCAAGGGAAGTTAACTTTTGAGTGGCACCAGCTGCAACACAACCTTCTTGAGTTTAGGATAAAACAGACCTGAACTATAGCACAAGGCACCAGCGAAAGATGTACCAACTTGCTTCAAAAAAACTGAATCCTCAAAGGGTTGTAAAATATTTGTCATCACAATACCCAGGCTCTTCTTCAGGTATCTCAGCATCACAACCTCCAGCAGCACAACCCACGTTAGTAACCACAGTAGCTGTAGGTCATACTAGACTTGCTTAATAAGCCACTGTCACTTCACTTGCTGCAGGTTCCCAGCAGATCTGCAGGTATGTTACCTTTTTCTGGTTAGGTGACATAAACACACAGGACACGAGGAGAACATGGGAAATCACATAATTCCATCTCAGGAGAAGTACAGGCACAACCTGCAACAGCCAGGCAGGAGCAGAGGTGTGTGAAAGCCCATCAAACTGCCATGAAGTGCCACCTGGCATGGCGTGGCACTAGGTGCTGTGATGTAGGAGAACATTCAAGCCCAGAAGCACACCTCAGAGGCAGTTTTCTTGCAGTTAGGATTTTGAAAGTGGAAGATTATACTAACTAAGCAAATACAGGATCAAAAATCAGTCTAATGATAATTGTCGACAGAGTACACAAGGCATGCCTTGATTTTAAAAATATTAACTAGACCAGTAACCAACCCTACTCCAATTCCAGATCAAACACAAATCTGGTTACAAACAATCACACATGACAGCCACTTCCACAGTCCAGAGTGTGGCAGCGAATCACCCATGTTCACAAAATCAACGGGGTCACAGAATCACAGGATGATATGGGGTTGGAAGGGACCTCTGGAGATCATCTAGTCCAACCCCCTGACAAAGCAGGTCCACCTAAAGTGGGTTGCACAGGAATGTGTCCAAGTGGGTTCTGAATGTCTCCAGAGAAGGAGACTCCACCACCTCCCTGGGAAACCTATAGGTTCTTCTCTGCAAAATCAGACCAGCTTACTCTGAACATCTGGCTGCAGTCAACCAGTTGCAGTTCGTAATCACACCACCGTCCACATTT
This sequence comes from Calidris pugnax, assembly GCF_001431845.1. Classification (NCBI taxonomy): domain Eukaryota; kingdom Metazoa; phylum Chordata; class Aves; order Charadriiformes; family Scolopacidae; genus Calidris; species Calidris pugnax. The sequence goes on along the minus strand of NW_015091651.1, from coordinate 380,060 downwards.
AACTATGACCAGAAGAGCTGCTTTGCCACAGCAGTTTTTCTTTCCAGAAGCAAAATTAATTTACGACAGGTTAAAACTAATAACGCCTCCACTCCTGGCTCCCTTAAAAGAAAACAAAAGACTTAATACAAGTCCCCAGAAAATTATCAAAAACTAATTTTCATGCTTGGGTTTCTTGGCACAATTCAGCCATTTTGCTTTGTGCACGCAATGACGCAAGCCAGAACTTCACATTTTTTTAAAGCATTCTCCCTAATATACTTGGCAGTCCTAATGGGTTTGGTAAATGAAGTAAAAAAAAAAAAAAAAAATAGGCTGGATTTGCTAGGGAAAAGTGCAGTGGAAGGTGACTTTCAGCCAACTTTTAAGCTTTCTAGTCTTTTGGAGGATCAATTTGAGGTCAATGGTTTGGTACATAATGCAGCAGTCAGTAACTCTATAAATGGTCTTATGAGTGCCTTCTGGTAACCATGGCATTGTGGTACACAGGGACACCCTGAATTTGTTTTCACTCGTACTAGTCATAGTTCAATGCCAGGGACCGGGAGGAGGATCATGAATGAGCCAGTGACTCTTCTTTGCAGGTGAGTCGCCTAGAAGATCAAATGCCCTGGACTGTGTATATCAAGACGTTCCACTGTGTCACAAGTTGGAGCTCTCTCTTAGGGCTCCTAAAGCTCAGAATATACTGCCCTCATCCCCCTCACCCCCTGCCTCCCCCTCTCCCCAGTATTTTAACAACCTTGTTTGTAGAAAGTATTATCCAGTGATCAGGTCTGAAGATTTTGACTGAAAAGTCAAAATAGAAGATAGAGGACTAAAGACTCTGCCCCCCCTGCATCTAGGATTTCTTCTTAAACTGCAATGTTTTGTTCACAGCAAACTTTATTTCTTTGCAAGATCTTCTGCCACGAAATTGGTTTTAGCTTCTGTCATTCAGTCGTAGTCAGCTGCCAAAAAACCACAGGTAAGGAAGGCCAGGGTTAAATTTCAGAAGATAGAAAAGCTTTCTTTAAAAAAAAAATTGGAAAAAACAGGTGGGGACAGAATGTACTAAAATCAGGCCTGAAGGACAAAACATAACTCTATATTTTGTTGAATGACCAAATAGCAAATTCTGCTCTTTGGGTGCTGACTGATAGCTCCATTACCAACCCATTTAAGAAAAAGATAAGCCTCCATTCTTAACTATGATTTGCAGGCCAAGATGTTCCCAAAAGAGGTTGCCTGAGGTTAGGTGTCCTTATTCAGCCCCAATTCAAAGTGAAGAACCCAAGCCCGCTTATGAGCTTCGGTACGTGAGCAGCTCCGTCGACATCCAGACTTGTTCTGAAGTGCAATAGCCCAAAAAATAACCGTGCCAACTCGCACGCGTCAAGAGCCAAGGCACAGGCTCCAGCAAAATGACAAACATTGTTTAAAAACATGTTTGCTGAAGGCCTTGTTGGTGAACGGGTCACTTGGCAAAACTGTGAACATAATGCGTGCTGTGCAGCTGCCTAAAAACTCAGCTTTCCTGTGCGCCTGAGCAGAAGTAGGATCCAGGAGAAATCAGAGGGTTACAAAGGATGCCCGACAGGACTTCTCTAATGATGTTGCTCCATGGCCTTGATGCCTGCAAAAGCTGCTGGGAAATAACTCTGATTTCTGTGACTTACGTAAACTCCTGAGCCTGTGAGGCGGAGATTTCCTCTTCAGTGCTCTTTGTACTTTTCCTGTCCTCTTTGAAAATGCCACACTGAACTCTTTACCCTCACTCTTCCCCGCACCATGTTTCTTCCATGACTCTGATGCACGCCCTCTCCCTTCCTTGGCTTTTACAACTTAGGGTATGCAGCCAGCAGGGGTAGCAATGCTGAAAGCTTTCTGCTAGCAAGGAAACCAACATCTAAAAAGGGACAAATTTCTGGACGGAAACGTCTCTGACTAACATAAAAGTGAATTTTGTGGATTAGAGAATCTAAATCTTCCCTTTACTCACTTGCAAAAAATCTGATATTTCAATACTATTTCCATTTCCAACTTGACACACAAGGTCAAGTTAAGATGCAATCACATGGGCAAAAGAAGTGGATGAGGGTCAGCAGTACCAATAAAACCATTGTTTCTTGGTTTTGGTAATTTCCAAATCTGGAAACTATCTAGCTTGCTTATCCTCCAAGGCTTTTAGGCTGGAGTCAGACAGTGCTGGTTTCCCAGGTATAGGAGAGTGATTAATTGCATTTGCATTCCTGTATCAAGCACTTCTTACCATGTTTAAATCTCTATCATCTGAAGTTGAAATTCTGACCGTGATATCAAATTCATACAGGCATTTTTTCTATAAGAAACAAAATAATCCAGAGCAAAAAGAAAATCCAACACAATGACATATAATTGAAATGCCTGTTTGGGCCCATCACCTCTTTGAAATCCATCCTTCACGAGACACTCAACCAAAGCTAAATGAAGATACCAGAAGGATTTCAGGAACTGGGCCTTGGCTGCAAACCAGAAAGCACGTAGGCATAAATGCAAATTCAAGCAATGTTATGAAGATCTCTTAAAGTTGTTGACTCAACTGCAATCTTAGTTTGCTAACTCCCTGATGAGATTGGCTTTTTCTTCTGTAAGACACTCTTGCACATTAAAGAAAAAAAATTGTGAAGCAGATACAGGCTACAAGTGTCCCAAAATATCACTGCTTATGGAGAACTAAAAATGCATTTCATTTTACATACAGTAGCAAAGGCAGCCTGACCGCAACCTCTAGGGTGTTACTGACATGAGAAAATCTTACTTTTGAGGGTTTTTTAAATTGTATCATTCTAAACTGACTGCCTGCTCATTTGCTTCAAGGGCTGAACGTTTCTTTATTTTGTCATTTATGAGCTGGCAGAATTCTTCACTGCAGACATCATCATTAATACATAAATCCCTTGGCATATCCACCATTAAATAAAACAAAAAAGTAGCTAGCTTGAAAGAGGTTACGTATGTGTGCATTTGTATCTATACAAATATGTGCATATTAATTGGACTGCAGAGCACAGGTTTGTGTTTACTGCGTAAGAAGCTTGTCCATAATGTTCCTGGGATAAAATGAGGTCCCTGGCCATCAGAGTTCTCAAAGAACTGCATAAAATTAGCCACGTGCATAAGTCTCTTGTTAGATATCTAATGTGAAAATGTGGAAAAATAAAAGAGATTTCTACTTTCTTTTCAGCTTTTTTTTTTTTTTACTTTATTGCATTAGCATACAATTGGCTAGAGGGATCTCTCTGGAACATTTATATTTGAGGCTCTATATTCTCCCCTGGCAGTGTTGCTGTTTAGGCTATGATCACTTCTACCTGACCTGCTCTGAGCAGTAAGTTGGACTAGACAATCTCCAGAGCTCCCTGCCAATCTTACCGATTCTGCGATCCTGTGGAAAGGTGTAGAGAAAGGAAATGGGAAAATAAATAAGAAAGAAAAAAGATTTAGATTTTGAAGTTCATAAAAAAACTAGATGAAACTGCAGTCAATAGAGTTACAATTTTTGAAATACTAAAGGACACTACCGAGGTTTTATCATATTCCCTACTGATTAAAATAGGAGATGAAATTTCCTGGGAATAGTTACTGTACTGTGACAATATCAGAGATTGATCTTAATTAGAAGACAAAGAGGAGACTTTATTTTCCCCAGAAAGTGCAGAACAGTACTTCTTTCAGACTTTGGCATTAGTGGCTGGGAGGAACAGAGAATTACTCAAGCCACAGGGATGCCTACACAATGTCATGATACAGGTGGAGAGCAAGAGAGAAATGGACAATTTAATTGGTCAAAGGAAGAGGGAAGTGTTTATAGTTTGCTCTGCAAAATAAAATATTAATTCTGCCTAACTTTCAGAAACTGCAGAGAAGAGAGGACAGGATGGGCAGTTCTCATACTTAACCTCTTCTGTTCTGCAACACAAACTGAGGGCTAGAGAATAACCTCTGTGTACTTTGACAGATGTTCCTCAACAAATTACTTTGCCTTTTTAATAAGCAACTACAAGAAATTTTAAATGCAACATCTAAGTGAAAGACAAATGACTTCTTTTTCCAGAATGCAGTAAGGGTGCCTAAAAATTCCTCTCCCGTACTCCTAAAGGTTCAAGGAAGATTAATGTATTTAGCAAAATTTGGCATAATCAGGAAAAGATTGTCTGATCACCTTGATATAGGAGAAATGATGAATTCAACAGGGCTATACAACAGTCACAAGGGTTTCGGCTTTAAATTAGGCATAATCCTTTTTATAATTCAAAAGTCATGGTATTGATTCACTCCCGTGGGCTCTCTGATCACCCGTAGCTCCTTCTGCTCATGACCTTACCAGGCTTTTCATTCAGACCGAAAGACTTTTTGGACAAAGGCATGTGCTTGCATAGGTATGGGTCCTGAATGCAAACATAAAGGAAATTAAAGAAGAAAAGAGAAAAGATTTCCTCCTCCCCCTCATCACTACCAACATTTTTTTCTAGTGCTCCATTACTTTTTCCCTCCCTCTAGCTCCTCAACCTCATTCTCTTCCAGAGAATTGCCCTGGTTTTCACCAATGATAATGTCCTATTCCACACACTTTCCCTTCTGATGCTTTGTACTAACTTTTTTTCCAAATGTTATCTCTTATAGCCTCCACAGACCTGCTCTCTTCTATTTTTTTCCTCTAATTGTTTCTTGGGGGTCTCTTCCTAAGCTTTCATATTACTGCAGTCTTTTATTAGTCCTTTTATCTTCTGCGTCTACTGTTTCTCCTCCATTACTAAGATTCCCACTGGTGTCACCATTATGTCATAAACTTATTCCCTTCCTCTTCTGTTCCTGACCCACTTCTCTCTCTCTGTGCCATCTTTGAACTTAGCTGATGTCCCTCCTTTTGGATGTCTTGATGTCCATTGTAACTTCTCATACCCAAAACATAAGTCCTTTGTTTAGCAATATCACCATCCGATTATTTATTTAACTGCTTCCTGTCTCCGTCCCTGAATGTCTAATTTGCATTGCATTCCTGTCACCCACATTTTGTCTCCAGCTTCATTAAAAATGAGGGCTCATCTTTCGAGAATGGTGCATAGATACCTCCCCATTTTTTTCTTCTCTGCTTTTGTATGTACATAGAACCTTACAGAACAAATCTGTGGTCCAAAAAAAAGGAGTTTGGACACAGCGTGTTCAAACATATAAGCATTTTCAAAATGACTGTTGATCTGAGGTGCTCCTTTTTTAACATTTCTAAATTAAAGTTTCCCAATGGGAATCAGTCTGCAAAAGGGCACCAAGATGATTCAGACTCACCAGACACACTGGAAATTTTCAGCAAAGGAATACATTATATACAGAAAAGTATAGTTATTAGTATTTCAAATACTGCCATTAGTCACACATAAGTGTAACAAAACACACACAGCAAAGAAGATTTAGGGTTGTTCTAAATCCAGAACTCCAAATGCATCCCTGATCTACTTATGCAGTGTGTGGAGAAATTCTAAATTACTGTGCAGTATTCTTGTATACTAAGTAATGCTGGGAACTGCATTATGACTATGAAACTGCGTGATAAGCCCATTTTCTCTAGAAATTGTCTTAGTCACACCAAGACATTCTTTCTTCCTCAGCAGATTGTGGCCTGAATTTATCTGACTGATGCAATGGAGGACACAATTTAAATCACCACTTTTCTTTCCCCCTTCTTCTTATCATGGTTTCTCCTCTGACATCTGAGTATGCATTAAAAAAAATGCTAACTGAGAATAAGATGGACCTTTGTGCTACTCAGCTTCTCCATTAGCCCCCTGGTAGGCAAGGCTTTGCATGCAGAACAGATGAAAGAGTAGGCAGGGCTGCCAGATCTCCCAACTTAGATGAAAGCTAACGGGTAAGACTCTATACCCTGAGTCATGACATGGGTTGGATGTCCATCAAATGAGGAGGAGCTGTCACCATACAAGGCTGCAGCTTTGGAGCAGCACCCAGAAAAGGGAATGCCATTGCACTTGCTTGTTCCAGATGCCCATGTTCCAGCAGAGCCAAGAGCCAAGGAGCAGGAGCAGCAGCATGGATGCAAACATCCAACAGCAGAAAGTGACACCAGGGACATGTACTTGAGCTCAGGACTAATGGTGGCTTCTATTTTTTGTCCAATATGAAAGGTTATATTGATGGAAACACCAGCTGTCTTGATGGTTCTTCCTTGTGCTGTAGGAAGCAGGCTATTAGCCCCTAACATATAAAAGAAAATCTTACCAGCCTTCTTCAAACAGAAACACAAATTGGAGAAGTGAAAGAAATGAAACAGGCAACAGGAACAAGGCAACAGATGGCACTAGCTCAGGAAAGAGGAACAGAATGGGTCAAGACCCTTGCCTGCATTCGTGTCAGTTATGTTACCAGCCGTAAGATTTAGTTCCTCTCTTCCACGTGGTTTACAAATCATAGGGTAAAGTAAGATCCAAGTTTTCATACAAATGACAGATTTGTCCCTTTGGTACACAAAACCAGAGTTATTTCTCACAATATACTGACAAAAGCGAGGCAAATAAATATAAATAATAGAGCAGAAAACATCTTGAACTCTGTTTCACTTCAATTAGCAGTTTCCAGACCTCTCACTGAGCAAGTGGGATCTCATGCCACCAACCAAAAAAACTCATTACTTTATTCCCTGTACCTATCCATGCACCATTGCAATGGTCACAGCAGATTTAGGGGATGCTGTTCCAGAGGGAGTGACACTGAACTGGTTTGGTGTGGAGAACCTTTACTGCTTATGGTGATAAGCAAGACACATGAGAGAGGGAGTGAAGAAAGGGATAATCAAGGGACGAGGAAAAGAGAAATCTGGCATGATTTGGAGAATTTTATAGGGCTAACAAAGGCTCTTACTGTATATTTGCTGATAAGCATAGCACACAACAAGGAAATACTGAAGGGCAAAGGTGTTTGATAATAGTGGAATTCTGCTGTTTTCAGTGGTCAGTCCCATCAGAATGTGTAGTTTCAGACAAAGCTTTGCAGGGAAGAGAAGAAGGTCTATCTGTACCATCCACTGTAACTAGAAGGGTTAACCATAACAAAGGGTTAACAAAAAAGCAGTAGCATTTTTTACAGCATTTCTGGCAACACCAAGAAATATCTGCTCTCCATTTTCAGCAGTCTTGTTACCACAGGCAGGCCTCTGCTTTTTTTATAACCATATGCTAACTAAAATGAGTTAATTACAGAGCTTCTTACTGTGTGAGAAAATAGGTGGTCACTGAGCTGATAGTGATAAGAATGGGATAACAAGAATCATAGAATCGTCTAGGTTGGAAGAGACCCTTGGGATGATGGAGTGCAACCATCTCCACTACTCTACAAAGTTCTCCCCTGCACCACATCCCCCAACACCACATCTAAACAGCTCTTAAACACATTCAGGGATGGTGACTCAATCACCTCCCTGGGCAGCCTATTCCAGTCTCTGACCACTCTTTCTGTGAAAAATTCTTTCCTAATGTTCAGTCTAAACCTACCCTGTTGCAGCTTGAAGCCATTCCCTCTCGTTCTGTTATTAATTACCTGTGAGAAGAGACCAGCACCAACCTCTCTACAGTGTCCTTTCAAGTAGTTGTAGAGAGTGATAAGGTCTCCCCTCAGCCTCCTCTTCCTCAAACTAAACAGTCCCAGCTCCTTCAACCGCTCCTCATATGATCTGTTTTCCAGGTCCTTCACCAGCTTCATTGTCCTCCTCTGCACTCGCTCCAGCAAGAAGTAGTTAATCACCTCAAGGTTCTTTCATATGTCAGAGTATGTAGGTCTACAAAGATGATGAGGGGATTGGAGCATCTCCCTTACGAGGAAAGGCTGAGGGACTTGGGTCTTTATAGTCTGGAGAAGAGAAGGCTGAGGGGGGATGTGATCAATGCTTATAAATACTTAAAGGACGGGTGTCAAGAGGATGGGGGCAGTCTTTTTTCAGTGATGTCCAGGGACAGGACAAGAGGAAATGGGCACAAACTTGAATGTAAGAAGTTCCACCTAAACATGAGGAGGAACTTCTTTACTTTGAGGGTGGCAGAGCCCTGGAAGAGGCTGCCCAGGGAGGTGGTGGAGTCTCCTTCTCTGGAGACTTTCAAAGCCCGCCTGGACACGTTCCTGTGCAACCTGCTCTGGGTGGACCTGCTTTGGCAGGGGGTTGGACTAGATGATGTCCAGTGGTCCCTTCCAACCCCATGTGATTCTGTGATTCTGTAGTCCTATACTAATTAGGACAGAGCTATGGCTACTTCAAAGAACATCCATATCTTCCTCAAGAAGCTGGCAAACTTACCGTAAACTTTTACTGTCCTGAGAAAACTCAATACCTTAAAAGGACAATGTGAGGAAGGGTGCCCCTACCCAAACGACCCCCAAGAAGCTCATGCCTGCGCAGAAGTGTTTTGCAAATGCTGCAAAATTTAATGCACATGTGCAAAAGGACCATTCAGAGATCCTAATGAAAATATAAGCCTAGGTGTATAAATAATGTGTGAATGTCCCCAGGAAGATGTGCTAGATCTGTGGATTTCCACCTAGCACCCAACATCGAATAAAGCAGTGTCTCCTCTCTAAACTGCTTCTGGTTTCAAGAACTTTTGTTCCAGCCTCAGAGCCTCCTCTTTTCCCCTCTGAATTATCAGAGACATTGCCAAGAGTCTTTACCACTCCCCACTTTGACTGATCTTTCTAATTAGGAGTGCTGAACAAATGGATCTGAGAAGCAGCCCGGCAGCAGCAAGCAGCCTCGGTTGACTGGGCGCTCGGCATGGGAAAAGCTCCGCTCTCCCAGGGACAACGTGGAAGATACAACCAGTGACTCAGCACTAGCTCAGTAACTGCTCTCCAGGGAATCCCAGACAACCCCTCCAAGCATTCCTGCCTGTTTCTGCACATGGAGGGATCAGACAGCATAATATACCCCTTGAAACAATTCCCTACCTCTGATAAATTTACATGTCGCATCAACTAATGTCAAGCTTTGACTTGTGCTCCACATCTATAGACACATCCAGGGTGAAGCAAATACCAAAAATGTGGGGGGTTTGTGTAACAACTGTGCTCTGCACCGCACAGACATGGCATTTCATCAAGCACAGGGTAATAGCTTGATTCCCTGAGGGACTCACTTTTGGAATATAGAACATCTCCTTTCATAAATAGGCAAGGTCACTGTGTGGCACACATTCCTTAACGCACACGTTCATTTTGGAGTTGATGCTGAGATAATTGAGTATCTCTTCATTATACGCTTCATATTAATGCAATAACGCATCCTCATGTAAAACTAATTTTACAATATCTGAGGAAAACCAGCATTATATTACATTTCAGTGCCATGTGTTCAGCTACTCCAGAATACAGCGGAAAAATTGTGATTTATGCCCAAATTATTTTTTATATTTTACTATGCATGTTGGATTCAGAATTTGAAAAATTCCAGATTAAGAAGCATTTTAAAAGCACAAACTAAGGCATTTTGCCCCTTCACACCTCATCACCCTTTCGTGACTTAGAATTGCTTTTTTTTTTTCTTCCCAGCATAGTTGCATGTTCACACTATGGACAAAACAGTTCACAAATGTGATACCTCAAAGTTTAAAAACCTGTAGATATAATGATAGAAGCACAACGATGTCACAGAGATATATATTTAAAAATGACAGGCAATTTCTTTCAAAACATTATTAAGGGCTACTAAAAATCAGGACTCCCCCAAAGGACTTTACATGAAGAACCTAAGCATCATGCAGTGCAACTAACTCCTGCCAATCTACTTCTCTGCTTTCATCTTATTTAACCCCAGATACTATTTTTATCTGTTTGTTTAGAATATTCAGAAGCTGGCAACCTGTTTTTCTCTATTCCTCTTGTTCCCGGGAAACTTCCCACATAGATTTGAAAAAGAGAAATTCCAGAGGAAAATACTGGGTAAAGACACAATGTAAAAGAAGAAATAGTTACTATCAAAGTGAATGTGTGGTCGGTCAGTAGAGAAGATTACATAGGGTGGAATATGAAAGTAGAAATAAAGTGTTTTCTCCTAAAACCAGACACAAATATTGTATTGCATTAAATCGAACAGTTTGTGGGGGAAAAGAATAATTATCCAGTAGAGATTAGAAATTATATATGTATACATGTAAGGAAGAAAAGGGATTTTATTCTGAATTTTCCTCTGCATACTCAAATATACGCATTCTTCTTCAGTGATTATGATCAGGAATGTCAAATGCAAATGCTGACTGAAGATTTGGAATAAGCTTTTGCTGCATTTTTTATTTGTTATATAGCTCAAGGGGTCCCGAAACTGGAGAATAGAAACCACAACTGGAAATTAAAGTGTAATCTCTAGATTGTGATCGACTAATTATGTGGCTTAAAGACATATGGCAAACTTAACTGGAAACAATCCACAAAAATACTAAGAACAATATTTCTTGCCCTCTTCATTTGCCATGAAATTAACAGTTACTGGAATTAACAGTTTCACTTCTAGAAAAAAACCAAATAGCTGTCAACATTTTCACATGGAAATAACCTTTGAAAAGCTGGGTTTCTTCCTTAGAGAAACATTTTTGTTTTATTTTTAAAAGATCAGCATCAAAAAGACACCTTCTTCCTTGAAATAGTTGTGAGTATACCCCTAGAGTTTTTTTCCCTTTCAGGGCTGCAGCAACCTAACTCAGAGACTTGCCTCCATCCTTCGTTCATTTGAAACACATTGAGGTGTGTTTCAAAGGTTCAAGGGGGAGGTTATCAAGTCCTGTTTGCTGTTGGCATGTCTAAAACTGCTGGCACACGCTACGGAAAAAAAGGGGACATCCAGTAGAGCTGCAACAACAAAACAGCTACTAGGGAACCTCACCTAGAACTAGCGACAACACTAGGCTGTGCTGGACAACCGAACAGGTAAGCCAGTAATATTCATACAGAAAATGCAAACAAAGCTTATAGAAGTCCTGAAAAAAATAGCTTGGTTTGTCATTTTCTTAGTGGGTAAAAAAAAAAAAAAAAATAAGCAAACTCATGTAAGCACACCACATTTGGGATTTTGTTGTCTGACGGTGAAAACCATTACCCACAGTCATCAGTGATGAAAGCTGTAGAAACAGCTAAAAAGTTTTCAGTGAAAGGAAAAGTAATGAAAAACCGTGCACTTGACAGACTTGCAAAAAGCAACAAATGTGATGGTTTCCTTCTAGCTCAGTTACAAATTTTCCTCAACAGGAAAATATCTGACCTTCAGCTGAAAACACAAAAAAATCAAACTCTGTTGTTGGATATACTTAAGATTTCTCTAGCTGGATGCCTCAAAACACCAGGAGGAAAAGTACATGCCTTCTTCCAAACCTGCTTATCTCTAAGTTATCTTTAACCTACTTTAACTCCAGTAGAAGGAGGAGGAGTACTTTTCCAGTAAAGTTTTGCTTAAAGTTTTAGACAAATGCTCTAAAGATAAGTTGACATTTCTCAGATTAATTCTACATAATTCCTCGCCTACTAGGGCCAGATCTGTCCCTTCCCCTCATTTCACATCAGCTATGTACAAATTCACACTAGCAGTAAGCATTAGCTTGAACTCTGGCACTTATCATAGCCAGAGGAGTCTGAGCAAGTTCATGAACTCGTCACTGGTCTAAGCTCTTGAGGACCTAGTCCACTCTAGATAACTGTTTCTCCTTATGAATCTTTACATTAAATGCAGCAAAGGGCTTTGGCATCCTTCTTGACACTAGAGATCTGTATTTCCTCACCAGGGCAGCAAGCTAAAAGCTCAACAGAAACAAGGCATGTGGATGAAAGTTATACAGGTCTGTTCATCAACTCCCAGGTCCTTTGTGTTCTGCTGAAAGCAACTTTGGAAAACACCCTTTTCAAATGCAACACTATTTTATCACTTCATAAGTAAGGTTAAGGTGGAGCTGACATCAGAAGATGGCAGATGCCTTACTATACTGCAGCAATGCACAGCCCACTATACATTGCCACTAGGCTTGGTCTTATGAAATTAATTCAATGCCCCCACAACAGCAAAGAATGATGGGATCACGTTCAGTTTTATGTTTGAAAGCTAATGTTTGAATATTAAGTTGTGAAAGTGGGGGAAGGAAAAGAGTTCATGAAAGCGAAATGATGCTCTTCTTGAAAAAAAGGAAATATGCTAGGGTAGCAGGCTTTTGAAAAAATCCATTCTCAACAAAGAGCAATGCAAAAAGAAGGAAAAATGATGACATCAGTACAGTGTAAAATGCTGCATCACCTAATAAAATCAGACAGATCCAGGTTCATTAATGTGCAATTTTTTTGGCTTGTTTTAGACACGACAAAAATATATGATTACTGCAGAAGAAGCTATTTTGTTCTTCATAAATTGAGTATACCAGAAGGTCTCTGCTCCACTCAGCTAAATGGATTTCAAATTAGACTCTAGAATAAAATGTAGAAACTTACCTTGCATTTCAACATGTTGGCTACTCTCTCTTGCATTGACTGTCCAGCCTTTGGCCTGACAAGTATATAAACTGCTTTCACTTCAGGGCTGGAGCGCAGAAGCTTTTCCACCAGTACTTTGCCCATGAAACCTGTAGCTCCTGTGATAAGTACGGTCTTTCCATTGTAATAAGCTGAGACCGAAGACATGGTGCTGTCTTGTTCTGTCCTTCCTTTAACTTTCTGCAGGAGGTACCTGAGAAGATGCAGAATAAAGCTTTAAGGACTTCTGATTCAAGACATAAATCAATTATTTGGGAGCTACAGTCTGAGATAACCTTTCCTAGTCAGCTATGGTTCAGTCAATGGCAATTTTAAAGATGATTTTTTTAATAAAGCCGTTACTATGAAAATAAACAACAAAATTTAAAAAGATTAATCTGAGAAGCTTAAAGAATTAAGCTGAACCCAGCAATCACAGTTTAGTCAATAGATTGTGCTGTCCAAGACTCCTAGCAATAGATGCTCACTGCAGCGTTGAATAGCGTTTCTCATACACAGTGAAGTTGCAGCCCTGAAGACACGCAGTTATCACTCCTCACAATCACTTCAGGTACAAATGCTGTGGTTACCACTTCAATTACACTGTGCCGAGCAGTTCTGTTTCTTGTCAACCACTACTTCGCAATGTGCTCAGCCTTTTCCTATTGTCTTGGCTTGGAACCAATCAAGAAAGCTCTTCATCATGGAAGATACCAGAAGATGCTCACCTGTGTAGGCCAAGACCCATTGGGTGTTAAGGCCAAAATGCATCCCATTTAACTCTAAGGAGCATAGATGTCACATGTTTTCTCTGGAGAATTCAGGTTGTTTGAACTGCCTTTTGGACATCCATTGACTATTTTAAGGGGGATGACAAGCCTAGGCTCCCACATGAAGTGTCCCAGTTAAGTATTTTAATTAGATACAATGGTTTCAGGCCTATATGACCCCAGCCATCCCGATTCAAACTCTAAGTTGATTAAATGGCAAACAAGGCTGGACTGAATCGTCCTCAAATAGCTCTTCTCTCTAGTAGACTAGCTGGAGCAAAACACTTCCTCCTAGCTTTGAAGTGCTGCAGAACACAGCCTGCACAAACCACTTCCACTGCAAGTGAAAGACTCATGAAAAATATAAATAAGTGTTTTGAAAATGTCTACTAAATTTGAAACAAAAAGAAACAATAGAGTGACAACAATCAAGTACTCAAGAACCCAGAGAATGATCTTCAGGTACCCCAGAAAAATTCCTCTTTCTCCTGCAGAAGCTTCAGAGTCTCTTGGCCATTTCAAGTTTCTCAACATGACATGAGTCAACTGCACATTAACAGGATACAAATATAACAAACCAAAAATGTAGCATTTGCTGCATTTTTGCAGTCTGTGAAGATTCCCTGTTCTCACTAAGCCTTTTGCATTTCTGAAACCTAATAAACCATTCAGGGACAGTGAAGTAGCCTAACAGAGCAAAAACTGCAAGCCTTCATACAGAAACTTCTAAGGAGACCTTGACTTTGACCAACATAACGTAAGAACAGCAAAGAGTTTAAAATACTGTAAGAACCCTGGCTACATGAGATGGTAGGTTAAATTCCCTTCACTGGATGGGCCGTGAGAGAAATACAGCTTGTCCTAGAGCTTGCATTCCTCAGGATGGAGTGAGGTATCTTAACCCAGAAAATCAACCACCAGCTCTGTGAATCAAGAGAGACACCACAGGCCAACCCTTACAAGGTCTATATCATTCATTCAGGAATGTTCTTAGCTGGACTGAGATCCCCAAGGCATTACCACCAGTGAAAAGCAATCCACAAGACACTCAAGACTAACAAAATATTGTTTTTCTCTCCCAGTGCTGCCTGGGACTGCAGGACATAGAATCAAACAAATGAAAATCCCCAAATTTCTTGATCGGTAATGAATCATCAGGTGTGCCATCCAATTTAGAAAGTAGGTCAATCAGAGTAACTTCTGAAGGACACTATTTTACAAATTAATAGCTGTGGGTATTCTGGCTCAGTGAATTTGAGTATTAGCCTACTTTCAGATATAACCTAGATCACAATTTAAATGAATCTAACAGGCTTATCTAGGCCTATTAAAAACCTGTTCTTATCAAAGAGCTGGCCACTTGGGAAGCTAAACCAACAGGTTAAACTATTAGATAATTAACTTATTTATAATAAAATGTCACATCTCATTCAGGTTTGGAAAAACTGCGTGATATTGGAAGATAGGAAGCTGTAGAATCTGGAAGTGGGGGAAAGAGTGTATGCATCCAAAAGCAGATAGTAGTTTAACCAGATGAAGATGGAGGTGACAAAAAAATTAAGAAATGTGGTACAACATATGCCCTGCAAAGCAGAAAAATTAAAGAGAGAAGTCCTTAGTCATTAGAGGCCATACGAATTCTACTTAATATAAGGAAACAAAAAGATGAAATATAAGACCACTCCCAGTCCCTGGATACTGGCTTTGAACTCAGAAGACTGTATCTGCCTAACCTCACCTGATACTCTGATAGAAAAATGGTACATTTGCAAAGTACTTTGTACCACAGACTTGGAGATTACCACAGCATTTAACAGGAATTACTTTCCTTCCCGCACTTCAGTAACACAGAACATTTCCAACTTGCACCACTAAACATTAGCGCTTCGCATTATAGTCACAGACTACTGCAAAAACAACTTAAGATTTCCGAATGTGGACATCAATTTATTATGTTGTTTTATTTGGATTCCCTGTTTGAGTTATCCCAATGGGGTTTCATTTGTTTTGGCCAGATGTTCAATGCCTACTGAAATAGTAAAAAATCACAGTATTTTAGTGTCCCTAAAATTAGCCCCGCAGACACATTTCCTTAGGTATTTCTGGCAAGGACTACACACAAATATAACTAACAGGTTTTCCCCCTATAGTCTGAGACAATTTTAACCATTTGTCACTGAAATGTCCAGAAAACAATCTCCCAAACCATTCTGGTATGACGACAATGGAAGCACCAAACACAGCCACAGAAAAACTAAACTTCTAAGGCAATCTCCTGTTCCTCTTGATGTTGGCATAACTCTATAGGGTTAAAAGAAAAGCTAAGAAAGCCCACATCCTTTCTATTTTCTGTAATAAACAGTCCAAGTCAGGCAGCATGGAGTTTGCAGGGCCAGTTTCAGAGTTGGATCTGGTTGCTCAGGGCCTCGCCCACAATAAAAAGCAATGAGAAATGAAATGGATTTTGCTCATTACAGCATCAGATTTGTGTCTCCTTGAAGTACTTTTTTTCCCCTTTCCTAAGTTAGCTTTAGAAGAAAACACAATAATCTTGCACCCATCTGATGCCATGCTAATTACCAGCAAAGAAAATCTGTTTATTTCCTTACTGTGCATAAATTCATCTTTTGATGATACAAAAGCTATAATTCTGCAATCAGCTATGTTCAGAGAGATCCCCAAGTCTCCATTGTCCAAGCAAATTTAAAGGGGCTTTTACTAGGTTCCAAGTTCAAAAGCAGATTCTAGTTTATATTCAGGATGAAGCTATTTTCCTTTCAACTCAGTTGGGGAATATTGACTTTTTTTTTTCTTTTTTTTTTTCAGAACCATCATTGGGTTGTATATTTTTAAGAGTGTGATTTTATAACAAAATTTATTCTTCTCTGTTTTAATTGATTTTGCTTGACCTTTCTAAAGAACGTACTGAAGAAGTTATGGAGATTTTTAGGAACAAGAGGATTTCTAAGGTCAACAGGTGTAATTAATGCCTGCTGACCTGACCCTTTGGGATGTCTACTTCAAAATACAAAGAACAAACAAAATACAAAGAATACATGTTCCTTTTTGACTTTTTACACTCGGTCAAATGAAGAAAAAATGGTTTCCTGCAGAAGTTTATACTTGCTTTTCATTTTAAGGAATAAACAGTCAATGCTGGGCATTAACTATTTCCTAGTCAATTAAGCTGCAAGGGATTAAGTGCCTGGTAGGAGAAAACTGTTCAAAGTCTGAACCACGGTCAGCAGTTGCAGTAAATTGACCCTTATTGAGGTGAAGATGGATAAAGACTATTTCAGAGCCTGAGGTTTCTGTCTCTTCCAAAACGGACTGGAGGGGAGAAAGCTGCTGAATGGTGAAGATAAGCTCACACATGGGCTTCCTGAAGCCCAGCTCAAGTGAATAATTACAGGCAACTCTTATGGTTTAGGCAGTAATCAGAGGAGGAAAGCAATTACTGATGCCATCTGAATTACTGTACACAGCATCATTGCGTCAGGAGACATCTCGCTGATGCTGACTCATCTCCAACCACAGTGTGAAAAAAACACCTTTTGGACAGCCAGCCAGGAATCACACCGAGCCTCTCTGCAGACACAAGTACACAAGCTGCTTTAAGGGTAAAGCTCTGTTACTGATGCCTATAATAGTCTCCTCTGGATCAGTCATAAAGGACGACTTACAACGTGGCATTACAAACAAAGCCGCGGTCTTGTGCTCGGTGCGTATGCCAACAGACAAACAAGGGGAAAGGTGGGAATCCTCCCAACCTCACCCTTTGTTCCTGCAAAGAAAACTCTCATATACCCAACAGAAGAGTAAAGGAGAGCTTTCCCCCACCTAGAGCAGATACAGTTGAGCTGATATTCAACAAAACAACTAATACGCTGTCCTCATCTTCCACATACTCCATCGATGCCAAATCTGCATTCAGATTACAATGGTGTAATGTCAAGAGTGAGACCCCTATCAAAGTCATGGCAACGGGAAGGGAAATGTATATCTGCCCCTCATGGACTGCTGCTCCTGCTGGTGTCCAGAGCAGGTCCATGGCTGCAGGGTGTTAACAAAAGCAGACTGGAGCAGGTTAATGTTTCACTATGGCTTGGACCACTAATAGGATTTCCATGCTCTACTCAACTAGGACAGCAGCCATTGCAAAAGCTTATCTAGTGAGATACTTGTCTTTTCAATTTAAAAAAAGGAAAAGAAAAAAAAAAAAAAACCAAACATCTACATCTAGATTCACAAACGGCCTCTCTGGCACCTCATTCTACGTAGTCTGGTTTTGATGAGTTTTCTCATATCTGGTGCATTTTTACAGCTTTACGCAAGGATGTAATTTCTGTAAACAGGAGGGTTAGACTGTTCAGATGAATCTTTCAGACATCGTATTAAACATAATGAACTTGCTTCAACTAAAACTAATCAGGATTCTGGAGGAGGCATAATTAACCTGGGACATGCAGAGAAAGAAAAATTCCTCTGTTGCTTCAGAGAACTTGTATAGCTGAGGTCAGAAGAAGCAATATAAAGTGGTCACAGACTATTTCAATCTCATTAATTTCCTTCCTCACTCTATTAATTATTTTGAGTTTAAAATGACCATTGGGAATGTCTGAACAATGTGTCTTCATATGAAGTTGGGGTTTTTCTTTGCCCCAGGATGTGTAACAGAGAGTCCACAAACTATGCACATAATTCAAGACATGAAAGCAATTATTTCTAATAAGTGTTCTTTGCCTGAAAGCATTTTTGTATTGTTTATTGTTAGTTAATCATCAGCAAGTAAATAATCCCACCACTATGACTGTAGCAGGAACATCCTGATTTTTCGTTTTGGTGGCCAGTAGAGGTGAATACTTGAACAACAAGCAGATTTCCTCCAATGCTAATGCATATACAACAATTGTATGGTTTGAAGCAAATCAGTACAATCCAAAGAGAGCATGTACATGGATGAAGAGGCAGGAATAGCATTAGAAGTTCAACACCTGTGCACCACCTCCTATGGAGCAAAGTCCAGTCTGAAACAAAGCAACATTCCAACCTTCTGATTCCAGGAGTAACACAATACCCCATTCCATCCTTAAAGAATAAAAATTAAAAAGACAAAGGAAAATGCAATAAGCACCCGCATGTTCCATTTATGTGCTGGCACTAGACACACGGGATATAACAGTGCCTGTCAATTCACAGTGAAATCTCAGGCGTGTGCAGGTGCTCTGTCATTTGAGATGCTTTATATGGATGTCAAGGTTTTGCTGAGCACCAGGCTTTGTTTCAGAGATTTCACATATTATTTTTAGCCCCAGGATATCTGGAAGTAATAGAGCATGCTGTGGCCTTAGAGTCACGGAGCAGAGTCCATGCACCCTAGCAATAGCTGAAGTAGCGACTTGCTTTCCATCATAGTGACTTAAGTCCTGGCTTCTCGGTAACACAGGGATGAACCTCATGTCACTTAGTTCCATCAATCTGATTTACTGGGCCAAACTCACCATCAGGGTAGTTCTGCTGCAATGACCGACATTTCAGCTGGGCTTAACATGAATTACTTTAGACTTGAGCCTTTATGTTTGAAAGATTTTCTGCATTTTCTGTAATAAATAACAGTGACTCAGGAGGGGAAAGGGGCTGCAGTTCAACGCTGCGTGACATTTTTGACAATTGCGCTGCTAACACCAACAAGCAGATAGTACCAGCAATGATGCACCGAACTACATAATATATTTTCAAAGGTCTTTAGGCACATAAAGATTTGTGTAGTACATGGTATTTGGGAAAAGATGGGGAGGATTTTACTCATGGCAAAAAATGAAGCAAAGAGGATGTTAAGACAGCGGACCTACGGACAAATTGAAAGATCCTTATGGTTTGCTAAACTTCCATAATTATTTAATAGCACTAACAACCTAACAACAATAAAAAACTGGCAAAGGTAAAGCTTCTCCCACTTAGCCACGTAAGTAAAAGGAAGGTCATCATCCATCCTTTGTATAGGCACTATAGATGCTAATACAGCTCAAAAAAATAAAATCCTTTGATTTAAAGATGGGCACATTTACAGTCAGACTGAACTCCTGATGATAATCCTCTTTACAAAGGAGATTTTGCTCCAAGCAATTTACACCAAATATAAACGTTGTTGCTAGCAGCCTGAAGGTTAAATCACTTTTCTCCAGCTAATATATTTCAAATCATTTTTTGTTTGCCAACAGTACTGACTCAATTCCATAACAGCATCCCCAAGCAGCGACAAGCAAGGAGAAGCTCTCATTGCTCCCGGAAACCCTTCACAACTTGAAAAATGACACCAGTTTTGCAACCCGTTTCAATTTGTAACACTTAAATCTAAAGAGACAGCACATTGTGACAGCATAATTAAGAGCTAGAGACAAGAAGCAGTGGTGCACAGCTGGACCCTGCAAACCACTGAACGTTACATGACAGGTGGAGAGAAGCTCTGGATCCTTTGGAAACTACTGGGAGCTGTGGCTTCTGGGCTACAGACCTGCCCCCAGAACAAGACATAGGGCAAAAGCTTTAATGTCAAGATTTGGTCATGGCTTAAGCATTACCTGTACAGCTTGACAGAGTCTCCAAATTAGTCTGAACCATTTGACCACCATTAAGAATTAAAGGAGAACGAGGATGACCCATCCCTGGAGGGGTTCAAGGCCAGACTGGACGGGGCTTTGAGCAACCTGCGGTAGTGGCAGATGTCCCTGCCCATGGCAGAACTTGATGATCTTTAAGGTCCCTTCCAACCCAAACAATTGAATGATTCCAAACAAACAGCTGAAGCAGGGAGGCCACTGATGTAACGAAATCCAGAAGCGGCCTCTTGATTTTCCAGTGAAATCTGCCAGTTTCTCAGTCTCACTATTCTCTCTCTAAAGCTGATGAAAACATGCCCGTACCTGTTTTAGGGCTAAGACACGGCAACTGTGCTAAGGACATACCTACATATGTGATATGGGATTTTAAAGAAGAAATATTCCTCTGTAGCTCAACTGTGGATGGATCCTGCCTTACCCCTGTTTGGTTAGCCTACCAGTAAGAGCAGCTCCCAGAGACCTCAAAGGAGCAGCTTCAGCGCTCCTTTCTGTATTATGCAGGTCAGCAACTGTGCCCACTGTCCCTTTTTTTAAGCTTAGAGCTAGCTCTTGCAAGGTTGCAGGATGAAAGCTTTGGTGCTGTGCACAGATAAGGACCAGAAGAGAGTTTTTGCTCTGCCTCAGAATAATTAAATGCAGATATCCTATGTCAGAGCATTTCTGCCTGGCGATCCTTCCCCTTCTATTGCCACTCACTCACTCTCCACAGCCATTATCACCTTGCTCTTTCTCCTTTAGATGTGAGTGGGATTTCTACATCTAGCAGTACTCTCTTACACCCCTGTATCAAAACCCTTGCCATGCCCATTGCACACCAATCACACTGCAATTTAGGATTGCAAAAGGGACGTTTCTCAGTGATTAAGTGAGAGGTCTGTGAAACCACTGTGATATCAGTGTTCTGGCAAATTTATTTTCTTTTGGAGAATTTTCTTTATTTTCTTTAGCATCCAGCATCTCTTAGCACAGTATTCGAAGATCTTCTGTCCTTTTCCACCACTTTTTCTTGCTCCTCATGGAGAACAATGTCACTATCATTTAGTGTTTGTGGGAAGATTTGGGTTTGGAGACATCAAGTTAGGTGGCAGTGTTGATCTGCTTGACGGTAGGAAGACTCTACAGAGGGATCTGGGCAGGCCAAGACCAATTGTATGAGGTTCAACAAGGCTAAATGCTGGGTCCTGCACTTGGGTCAAAACAACCCCAAGCAATGCTACAGGCTTGGGGAAGGTTGGATGGAAAGCTGCCCAGCAGAAAAGGACCTGGAGGTGTTGGTTGACAACCAGCTGAACATGAGCCAGCAGTGTGCCCAGGTGGCCAAGAAGGCCAACAGCATTCTGGCCTGTATCAGGAACAGTGGCCAGCATGAGTAGGGAAATGACCATCCCCCTATACTTGGCACTGGTGAGGCCACATCTCAAATACTGTGTCCAGTTTTGGGCCCCTCACTACAAGAAAGACATTGAGGGGCTGCAGTGGGTCCAAAGGGCAATGAAGCTGGTGAGGGGTCTGCAGAACAAGTCCCGTGAGGAGTGGCAGAGGGAACTGGGGTTATTCAGCCTGGAGAAAAGAAGGCTGAGGGGAGACCTTATCGCTCCCTACAACTCCCTGAAAGGAGGTTGTGGCATGGTGGGGGTCAGTCTGTTCTCTAAAGTAGCAAGTGATAGGACAAGAGGAAACGGCCTTAAGTTGTGCCAAGGGAGGTTTTGATTTGATATTAGGAAAAATTTATTCACCAAAAGGGTTGTCATGCATTGGAATGGGCTGCCCAGGGAAGTGGTTGGGTTACCGTTCCTGGAGGTATTTAAGAGATATGTATGTGGTGCTTGGGGTCATGGTTTAGTGGTCGACTTGGCAGTGTTAGTTTAATCGTTGTACTCATCTTAAAGGTCTTTTCCAACCTAAATGATTCTATAATTCTACAATACTACGATTGATCCAGTTTAAGAACACCTGCATACAATTTGGAGGTAACAGGAGGCTGAGGTGTTTTTGTCTTTCTTTCAAGCCCCACTTTTGGAACAGTCCAACTCACACAGCTGCTGGGAAGGACAGCAGCAGCAGGGCTGCTACTGTCCCACCATTTCCACATTCCAAAACTTATGGAAAACCATCCCCTAGTGACCCCAAAATAGACTGGGTAACTAAAACCAAAAGTATCTAAAACCTGACTGCATTTGTGTAACAAACCGACCAAAAAAAAGTAGTGATTGATAGTGGCAATGCAAATATTCATGATTGCAGCAACCATGTTCTGCACAAAGGCACTGTCACAACATAAAGAACAGTCTTCACTCAAGATTTTGAGTCAGCAGTTATATTAATCCAAGTAGAGCATTATTTAGTAAGTACAACTATGTCATATAATGATGGAGATCCCCCTTCCTGAGGGATTCCTCCTTTGCCCCTAATTCTCCCTCCTCTACTGTCCCCATAGTCTCCATCCAGCTCTCTTGCCAGGTAAATACATAACCACAATGTTTAAAAATCTTAATGAAATAAAATGGAACTGCATTTCTATGTTTTCATAACAAGCCCTAAAAAATACAGAAAACAACAAGAAGAAACTGAGTACAATGTAGCAGGAACGTGATTGAAGTGATGACCCCTTAATGGTCATTAACAAGTGCTTATCTAAGTGCTATTGTTACAATTTTTTTTACAGCTATGTCCAGTAGAAGCTGTATATAGAAAAGACGACTAGCTTTGTATTCCTGAGCAGACTTATCAGAATACATAGATATTTTTGTTGATATTAAGCTTCAAAACAAATGCAAAGTATTTAATAAATGACTGAATGACACTAGCAGCAAAAAATACAAAAAAAAAAGAAAGAAAGAAAAAAGAAAGAAAGAAAAAAAAGCCATAGGGATTCAAACACACACAAATTCACACCCTCCAGTTTCTGATGACCTCAGTCCCCCATTCAATTTACCTGCATTTTCCAAAGCATGCAGGCTTTTACTTAAGAAACCTTTCTTTCAGTAATGTGTATGCACATACTTGTGTTTGTACACAAACAATTTTTAGGCTGTAGACACAACAACCTGTTAACTGCGCTTCTCCTGGAGTCGCAACCATTTTTGGGTCATCAAGACCACAACTGTCTTTTACACACTAGAGGCTACAGAATACCTCTTATTGTAAACTTTTACAAGCTGTAACAGAACAAATATTTCTTTTCCTCCATTCCCTCCATCCCTCCACAACATCCAAATTTGCTGATACCTCCCCTACGAGGAGGAAACCACTTATCAGCTGAGAAGCTTTCGACATGTTGTCAGTGAAGCTTCTTGATGAGCTCAGATAATATAGCAGCATGGTGTATCCTGTTTAACAGAAAAAGGTGGTGGCTGTACTAAGAAGTCTAGCAGTCCTGTGACAGGAAGCTAAAATGAAATTTCACACTTTAGATCTCAGATCTAACAGAGTGGAAAAAATTAACTGCTGCATTCGGCCTCAGATTCAAGGTTAATTAAATAACTGTAATTATTTTTCTTTCCAATAGAAAGCTAAGCTCCGTAGCCTGAGCATTTTGATATTCAGGTTTTATTAAACAGTGCAGCCTACTCCTGCCTCTGTTAGGGTTGAAAGATGAAAATGCTTGGAATATTTCCCACCAAGAGAAGTCTTATAAGGATGACCAGATGGATGTGAGAGCCTATGCTATCAATTTCATAGCAAAGCATATATAAATGTAGATACACGTTTTCAAAACCAGAGATTTAAGACACCAGCCAGTCTTCTTCTCATATTGAAACCTAAAAGGGAGCATTATCAATGGAAATACCACAGTTTTGCCTGTATATCTTTTGCCTTCTCATTGCATCAAGACTAAGGCTAAATACCAACAAAAATTAATTCCAAATCTCTCACATTTCTCTGTTGTTCACACTTAAAGCATTTTATGGCACCTGGCAATCCATCAGACAAAAGCAGCAATCTCAGTTGTTCTGTCCAGCTACCGAAAAAGGACAGAAGCTATCCAGGCTTCTGCTATGCAAAATTCTCCCGTCCAGTGAAGTTCTCAGCAGACAGAGCCGGATCAAGCCCTTCAGGAACAGGGAAGATACGCAGCCAAAGCTTATTTTGTTCTAGGGAGTGCACGGGGAATTTTATGCTGCTTAGTGCATGCTGCTAGCTGGTTTATTCTGCAGCAAGCCAGAACACCAGCAACAGTGACTAGCTCTCCAATAATTCTCTGCATCCCTTGTTTCGTTGAAAACAAATTTGGCACTACCTGAATGTGAGCTGTGATACACTGACATCTTTGCTGCCAGAGTCCTTGGCACTGAAATAACGACCTCAGACAGGCAACATGAGAGTGTACATACACTAAGGCAGCTACAGCAGTGGAGCTGCGTTCTGTTTCCCACTTTGGCAGGATGCTGCCATGTCATGACTGTTGCTGTGCAAATGTGATGGACCGAAAAACATCTCATTCCTCCCTTTGGAAATGCACAAAAACCACAGCGAGGAGAATCTAGCAGGCCATTTTCTCCTACAAGGACCTATGCATGGAGCATTGGGAGGGGGGCAATTGAGACACTGGTATAGGGCTTGCCTTATTTTGAAGAGAGGGTGAGGAACCTCAACAGAAAAAAAAAAAAAAAGTAGCATTTATATATAAAATACAGAAAAAAATATAAAGCAGCCTAGTTCTTAAGACAGAAGTCAGTGAGTCAGAAGGTATTTCAGATAGATTCAGTGGTGCTTCTGCCTCCCATTACATCTCACCGCTCTGGGTAGACTTTTCCCCTGCTTTGTTGACTGTCCCTGTGGGGATGTGCTCCCAACCGCTTTAATCCTTGATGTACTGCTTCTAGCAAGACAAGAAAAACATGGAGTTACAATGCACAGCCGATTCCTGCTGCTCCTCCATAGGATGCAGGATAGTTTGGGGCCAAGGGAAAAAAGCCTTAGAGGCTACAAGTGCACAGTGAAACTGCCCCTTCTGACAGCAAACGCAAACCTAAGAGTTCAGGAGGTTTTTTTCTTGGGATCAACAAACACAGAGTGCAGACAGCGTGACCAAGAAGGCCTCCTCCTCTGAAAACTGAAACAGGGAATACAGAAGAAACCCAGCTAAGCAGAAGCTTCATTAACCATTTTGTCCTGCTTTCAGCTGGACAGAGTTAATTTTCTTCCTAGTAGCTGCTGTGTTTGGATTTAGTATGGGAATAACGTTGATAACACATACTGGTTTAGTTGTTGCTAGGTAATGCTTATATTAAGTCCAGGACTTTTCTTCAGCTTCCCATAGAGGCTGAGGGAAGCACAGACAGGATGAGCTGGCCAAAGGAATATTCCATACCATAGCCATCATGCTCAGTATATAAATAGGGGTTGGCTGGGGGACAGGAATCTACGACCACTGCTCGGGACGGGCTGAGCCATTGGTCATCGGGTGGTAGTTGCATCACTCATTTTGTATAGTCTTTTACCATTATTGTTATTATGATCTTCTCTTCCACCACTGTTCTATTAAACTGTCTTTATCTCAACCCACGAGGTTTCCTTTTTTTTAATGTTTCTCCTCCCTTACCCCACCGAAGGTGGGGGGTGGTGGTGAGTGGATGGCTGCATGGTTCTCCTTGCCGCTTGGGGTCAAACCGCGACACATACCAAAACAAGCGGTGTGTATTAAGAGGTAGCTCCAAGGTAGATGCTAGGATTTTCAACCCAGTAAAGCAGTATTTGATCAAAGTGGAAAACTAAGGAAAACTACTAAACATGGGTAGGCTGAGGGTGAACGTATCTTGGCTGCTAACTGCTACCAACAGAGAAAGATGAGACCGCAAAATGGAGCTTCCTTTTTAAAACAAAAAGAAAAATAAAAAGATTTCAAAGCAAGAGAGCAGCAAAGAGAAGAGTCTTTAGGATCCTCTGTGATTAGTATCTGAGTCAATCTGTTTATGAAGGGATTCCTATTCAGCTTCCACCAGTAGGCCTACATCTCACAATGAACTGAGTCTGCAAATGCAAGAGACTCCCTCCCAGGCCATGCCCAGAACTATCCACAGCAGCTTAAAATTTACAGAAGTTCTGTGACCTTTACAAATTACTACAAATTACTACATCTTAGAAATCTTTGTTGCTGATGACATGGAAACTGAACTCTTCCATAAAACAGTTTCCTTAAGACTGAGGCCTATAGCTGGAAGAAATGAAAAACAACTTCCAAGGGTCTCCTCATGGGCCTTGGAAAATTTGCTCTTCTTGTAGAATTTGCCAATTGGCATGCTGTGGCTAGCTGCATGGGAGTCTGCTAACATGGGTGCCAACCAAAGCTTCCAGAGAAGGTAGGCTTTTGTTCAAGAAGGGCCTAGTTCAGTAGGAAATGGACTGACAGCCTCTCATTCCTTGACATCTGACAACCATTGCCATACTATTTTGAGATATAGTTTAAAGGTGCGGTTCGTAAGAAGATATCAACAAAACAAAGACATCGTGGTCTTATTTGCTCTTATAAATACGTTAAAACTTTTTCTACCCCCCATAAGCTCTTCCCTTACTTGAAAGCCAGCTATGAGCAAGCAGAACTCATTCTACTAACAGTGAGAACATTTTCACAAAATCTTTCGTAATTCCACTGATTGCACTCTTGATACTAAGTATTATCTTTACTTAATTTCTGAGGGTTTACTCCCAGGATGAAGTTTTCCTACCCTGTGATCCTCATCAGATGGCTTTAAGGATTTCCAACTCTTCTAATTAGTGCATCTCTCACTCCTCTACCAAGCTCTTTGGGAGGGGAACTATGCAAGTGCAATAGTACCAGTCGGAAGAGGTGCCTGATCACAGCTGAGTCACCTAAAAGTTACCAGAGTGGAAATATTTTTTCTAGATTTGTATATGTAAATCAGTAATACAGCAAACACAGCCAGAGCAAATACAGCATAGCCCTGTTTATCTCTCCCTTAGGCTGTTAAAAATTATTTCTGTCCTTGTAGTAGTGTATTTGCTCATACCCTGTTTCATACACATTAACTAATGATCTTTGAAATACCGTAGAGAAACAAAGTAGATGTACGTTTTATTATTCCCATGATGAGAGGCAAGCGGCTGTTAATGAATTAGAGTTAATGATGCACTGCCAAGCAGCCACTTTTTTGCTCTTTTTGTGAGCTGTGTTTAGTTCTTTGCAATTGTTCAGGTCATACTGTGACAGGGATCAGAAGTAACTTTGATTTCACAAGCCAAAGAGCACAACAACGAGAAAGACCATAAAAGCTGTAAGATACATTGATTTTATCAAAATAATTGTCGCAGTATTGCAATTTCATTGGTATCAAGTGCATATATAAATAAAAAAATCTTTTAAAAAATTTTGATGGGTTTCTGTGTTTTGGTGGGCTTTGGTTTGTTGGCGTTTTTTTTTTGTCATGCAGGTATTACTCTCACTAAAGAGCACACAGATCAAACTGCGGATTCAGGAGGGAAATTACAATAATATGTGGAAGATGCCAAATTAGAAGATAAAAATAATAACCTTCCAAATTTGATTTTCTCACAAACTACCAAGGAAACACACTCCTTAACTCTCCTCACTTGGTTTCTGTGGAAGACAGCACAGTCTGCAGATTTCTCTCCCCAAAGTTCTCCAAGAAACACAAACATTTACTCTTCAGATAAAGGGAAAAGAACAGGAAGAGGAAACTAAAGAGAATTCCCTGGAGTTACTGAAAGCTGCATTAAGGAACTTTGCTCAGCACATCAGCGGCTCTGAATAATGAGGCAGCAGAGAGTTTTGCAGCACTGGGAGCCTTTGAAACACACTTCTCCAGAAAGAGACAATAAAATGTAAATAGAAAATGCTTCTTGGCTGGCACATACTAGCGCAAAGAAAATTTTTCCTCCTTTTTCACATACAGAGACCATTTTTTTTCTCCCCCCCTTCTCTAATATTTAGAAGACAAGCTGATGAGAGATGACAAAGCACATTTACAGAAGTTCAAAAAAAATCCAGCATTGAATAAAACATAAGTGCAGCATCAGAAATGGATAGTCAGGCTGTATTAATGTCATCTAATACACTCTCTGTGCACTGAAATGCAAGGAGGAAATGGAAAGAAGTAATACAATGAAGTTTTGGTTCTAAACAGTCAAGAAAAGTTTAAGTTAATACACTCTCTGTGCACTGAAATGCAAGGAGGAAATGGAAAGAAGTTCTAAACAGTCAAGAAAAGTTTAAATTTACAGCATTTGAATAACCCTGTTGTACTCAGTGCCAGGTTCAAATTAGTGCACGTGTTTTCCTGAATCACAACTTACCTTCTTGTCCTTAGGAAGCTCCGGTTTTATACTGAATAAAGTTATTTCATTACTTTCTCTTTTTTCTCCCTTAGTGGCTAACAGTTAAAATCTCAATTATCTGATAAAGACAAATATCCATATATTTTGAGATGCTGGCTTCTCCTCACCCCCCAAATCTCATCCTACCATGATCTATAAAATAAAGAAATTCTTCTTATTTCCAGTGAAACCCACACAGTCCTCTCAATGTCAACCCACAGTTTACATTTTGGAATATTTTTAAATTAGGTTACTTACAGACCCAGGAATACATCCTGAAAAGGAGATACATGCACTGACTTCACACGGCTCATGGAGTACAGCGCCCAGGAAGCCTCATGCCACTACCATGCCCCTCAAGCCATACAGTCTACCCAGCGGTACTGCCTCTGAACTGATTAAGATGTACCTGCCCTCAAAATGCACAAGACCACCCCAGGTTGGTATATTAACACAGCTTCATGTAGCACAGAGAAGTACAGAAATAAATACGCAAAGGCACATGACATGTTTCAGATGAGGTCACTTAACTCCCAGATTTGTCCTTCCAGCATCCAGTCTATAGATGGGCTGAGCCTTACACCCAGCTCGCTGTCAAAAAGCAGCGGTTTTCTCTCTGACAGCAGTTTTCTGTTAACATAGATGGGATTACTGATGTTGCAGAAAGTTAGTAACGAACTATACATGAGATGCAATGTCTCAAAATAGATGAGAGTCACTTAATTAGTTACATTATGCTAGTGTAAAACACTGCAGTGAATGCTGTGATATAGTGCAGCAGTGATTTCAAGATTAGGTACAAATACAGAGTATCGGTGGCTCCTGATTCATTTTTTTTAAGTCTTTTCCTCTCTTGTAGCGACAGGAAATTGTTATGTTCCAAGGTAAAAGTATTTAGCTGCATTGTGACTATGTAAGCATTAACATTGGATCAAACATAACAATAGAAATAAAGAAATAAATGGCCACTGAGGACCCTTCTAAATGGAAGGATTTATCCATATCATTCAAGAAAAAATAACTTATAATTCAATTCCTGTTTATATTATTTTACTATATTTTCCAAGAAAATGATGGTTTTTGACTTTCGTATGACCTCACGATCTTGGAAACAAACCTCACAGCCTGAGGTTATAAATATCAAGCAAATGTTTCTAGTTCTGAAACTGAAACACTAGCACAAGGTGCTAGTAAAAGTATTTAGCTGCATTGTGACTATGTAAGCATTAACATTGGATCAAACATAACAATAGAAATAAAGAAATAAATGGCCACTGAGGACCCTTCTAAATGGAAGGATTTATCCATATCATTCAAGAAAAAATAACTTATAATTCAATTCCTGTTTATATTATTTTACTATATTTTCCAAGAAAATGATGGTTTTTGACTTTCGTATGACCTCACGATCTTGGAAACAAACCTCACAGCCTGAGGTTATAAATATCAAGCAAATGTTTCTAGTTCTGAAACTGAAACACTAGCAAGGTGCTTTGGTGCTTTTAGCTCTATTGCACCAAGACACCCAGAGTGGGGTCACTCTACCATCTCTCTATTTTGTGTGGTTCAAATTTTGAGACTCAGAATAAGTTTAGCTACCCTCTCACAGAATCCCAGAAGCATCACGTGGGATTGGAAGGGACCTCTGGAGATCATCTAGTCCAACCCCCTGCCAAAGCAGGTCCACGCAGAGCAGGGCCCACAGGAATGCGTCCAGGTGGGTTTGGAATGTCTCCAGAGAAGGAGACTCCACCACCTCCCTGGGCAGCCTCTGCCAGGGCTCTGCCACCCTCACAGGAAAGAAGTTCCTCCTTGTGTTTAGGTGGAGCTTCTTCTATTCAAGTTTGTGTCCATTTCCTCTTGTCCTGTCACTTAATTTGTGCCAAGCAGAACACAAAAGATTTGCAGCTTAAGTCAAGTCTCTCTAGCCCCAGATTTTTGCAATGCTTTGAAAGTCCCAGGTGGGTTCAGCTCCTGACTGCCTCTGAGGAGTCTGTCCTCAGCCCAAACTCCAGCAACGCTGTGAAAATAAATGTTAAGGCTACTTCTCAATGAATAAATTGCAATCAGTCCCTGCTTCTCCGAACTGTAGCCAAAAGGTGCAATGTCTGCTTCAAGGTATCACCAACTGCAATATTGTCCTGATTCCCAAGACCCAAATCATTCACCTCCAAGTCTTGCAACAGTTGATGAATATCTCCCATCTTGGATTTTTTACCACTGATCTTTAGTCCAGGTAACAGTTTTTTCAGAACGGTTGAAGAGTTACATTCAGATTGCCAGGCTGGAAATTCGTTGCCAAAATTAATTGGGTGGGGACATAACTTGTAACAAGTATCTGCACTACGCTTGCCACAAGAAAGAAAAAGGTTGTATTATTAACAGCCAAAACACACATTGACTTTGCCAAAAAGTAGTCTTTGGGGCAGGACACGTCCTGTAATACACAGATTTTTACTACAATCAGCAGAGAGAGTGAGTCTTCCACTCAATGACACCTTTTCGGGAAAAGAGTATTAGGGAACAAACATGCCTACAGATAGCAACCGTTTCTTCTCTCCAGTTCTCTCCAGGCTTAAATGTGGTACCGCTCTGTTGCTTGTGAAAGCAAAGCAAAACAAAACAGGAGAGGTGTTTCACTCTGCTCAAAATTTTATTTCTTGAAATATCTATAGCATCATATCCTATTTTAGCCGCAATTTTTTTTTATTTTTTTTTTCCCCTTAGCAGTGCAAAACAACCTGAAACTCAGCATATTTGGCTTCCTGAGAATTTTTCCTGGCTGAGTGCTCACAGTCTACAGAGGGTCTTGAGTATAATTTTTGCCAATTCCCTTTCTTGACACCTTCCCAATGGGATGACTAGAGAAAAAAAGTTGCCAGACAGAGAAACAGTATGATGCAAGAATCTTCAGTTTATCAGAAGGGTGCTCAAAGCCACAGAAAACAACACACGGAGGAAGCCTCAATTTGCACTGGAAGCCAACGTAAGTTTGGGGAGATTTAATGTTTTTGCCACCACATCCTCTTTAACCTTACACTGAACACACACCAAGAAATCTGGATCTTAGTGATGGAACAGCAGAGATGTCCTGCAAGAGACGCAGTCCTAAATAACTAGAGGGGAGGCGAAAGTCATGCCCATGAATAAACACAGTGTGTCTTTTGACAGAAGGATATTTCATCACAAATAAAATAGGGACATGGTAGGTGATTCATGCTTGGAAAAAAATAATTTAGATTACACACTTGCAAATTTTTTGATCTAGTTGAAGTCATCTAATAACACAGAAGATAAAAAGGCTGCTGTCAAGGCACACATTTCATATAGAAGTTGAGGAGCTGAAGAATGAATGCAAGATAGTGATCTTGTATGCCCAAAACTCAAACAGCATAAAGAGACTACTTCTAAAGAGACTGGATGATCCATTTCTTACAATTTTCTAGATTTTCAAGAACTTTAGAAAGCTTCAGCATTCATAGCCAGGTTAGAAAGTCATAGTGTTCAGCAGGAGAGAGAGAACTTGCATTTCATAGAGCAAGTAGATCATTCTTAGGAACAGTGACAGAAAATGAAAAATAGTATCTATGATCTAAAAACCAAATGATGAACTGCAAGAGAAAGTAGAAGGAAGGCACCTTGCACTGCCAGGCTTCCCAGAGGGCTGTGAGATGTCCAGGTGTCAAATGCTCCATGGAAGCTATTGGTGCCACTAATCACTGCATAGCACAGAGATGCCCACAGGTGATACCAAAGCTCTTAGATCATCTCTGCACTACAGAACCAATTTTTTATTTTTTTTTCTATAGCAGATTGATTCTTCCAAATTTACGACACCTGAAGTTTAACTCCGAGGCAGAGCCTGGGCCAATTAATTTGCTAAATCTGAACAATCATAAGCCTTAACTGCAACATTCCTCAGTTCTGTCAGTAAGACTGAAGCAATCAATGCCCTGCATTTCACAGGGGAAAACCATCACTAATCCTTAATTGCTCTCTTTCACGAATCTCTGGTGATGCACTGTGGCTAAATGCAGAGGGTTTTGGCAGAAGCTTGAGGTTTTTTGAGAAGTTCTAACTTTTAGCAACGTGGGCCATATTTTTCTTTTCCCTTCACTTCTGCCATAAGAATTCTTCTGGGATCAAGTTGTGAGTTAAACAAATTCCCTGGACTGGTTTATGATGCAGCTTGATAAAGAGTCGTGTCAGCAATGCTGAACATGTTGTGAGACAGTGGTGGGATGAGAGGCAGTGGCAGGAAAAAGCAAGAATTTGTTTGTCCTGTATTTCTGCCAAGGCCTTCACAATGTGAAACTCTGGCCTCTTGGCAGGAACATTTAATCTACCATTTTTAGGAAGTACTGCAATGTTAAAATTTAGCAATCATAACACTTCCAAGAAACTTTCCCCAGGATTTGCAAGAAATCACACCTGTATGATTTCAGGCCATCTCTCCAACTCCTCATGGGTGCTTTGCCAATATTCTGCTATTCCTTTTCAGACCCCTTCTTTTCTTTCTCCTTATTTATGCTTCAGTCCAGCCTGTAGTGTCTTCTGAACTGGGAAGTTTGTAATAGGAAGAGATCTCCCAAAGTCACCGAGCAAGGAGGAGTAAAACAAAACCCTGGTAGCCACTGTCAGCCTTAATCCATCACTCCAATGGGACAGTCCTAGCTGAAAAGATGGTAATGGAGAAGTGAGGACTGGGGGCTCACTTAAGAGGGAGAATCCCAACCCAGCATGGAAGAGAATGTCTAGTATTGCTTACAGAGCAAAGATATAGGAAGGTGGCTTACATTATTGGATCCATGGGCCAACGTAAACAGTATGAGCTTCGATAAGGCCAAGTGCCAGGTCCTGCACTTGGGCCACAATAACCCCCTGCAGCGCTACAGGCTGGGGGAATTGTGGCTGGAGCTGCCTGGCAGAAAAGGCCCTGGGTGTTCTAACTGACAAGCGGCTGAATATGAGCTGGCAGTGTGCCCAGGGGGGCAAGAAAGCCAACGGCATCCTGGCTTGTATTAGAAATAGTGTGATAAGCAGCACTAAGGAGGTGATTGTCCCCCTGAACTCAGCACTGGTGAGGCCACACTTTGAGTGTTGTGTCCAGTTTTGGGCACCTCAATACAAGAGAGATCTCGAGGTGCTGGAGTGGGTACAAAGGAGGGCAACAAAGCTGGTGAAGGGCCTGGAGAATGAATCTTATCAAGAGCAATTGAAGGAGCTGGGACTGTTTAGTTTGAGAAAGAGGAAGCTGAGGGGAGACCTCATCACTCTCTACAACTACTTGAAAGGCCATTGTAGAGAGGTTGGTGCTGGTCTCTTCTCACAGGTAATTAGCAATAGAACAAGAGGGAATGGCTTCAAGCTGCAACAGGGTAGGTTTAGACAGGATGTTAGGAAACAATTCTTCACAGAAAGAGTGGTCAGACACTGGAATAGGCTTCCCAGGTAGGTGATTGAGTCACCATCCCTGAATGTGTTTAAGAGTGGTTTAGATGTGGTGTTGGGGAATATGGTGTAGGGGAGAACTTGAAAAGTAGGGCTGACGGCTGAACTTGATGATCCGAGGGTCTTTTCCAACCTGAATGATTCTATGAAAAAAAAAAAAAATCAGCTCTTAAAGAAGTTTATCTGCATGCAGTTAGTTTAGTCGGGAAAGTCAGTCAAACTCTCTAGCAAGGCGAGAAATTTTACAGCTTAGGATGGCGACCAGCTAGTCCCTCCTTTCTGCTACAAGGGAGGGACTGTAAGGTTTGCAGGAAGTAAATAAGCCATTAGTTATTAGGAAATAAACTTGCTCTTAGATATATTGGACCCACAGTCATGTACATACGCATACACACCAAACAGAGTAGAAGAATGGGGTCCTGGTGGACAACAAAATGACAATGAGCAAACAGTGTGCTCTTGTGGCCAGGAGGGCCAACGGAATCCTGGGCTGCATAGGGAAGAGTGTGGCCAGCAGGTCAAGGGAGGTCATTCTCCCCCTCTACTCTGCACTGGTGAGGCCACAACTGGAATACTGTGTCCAGTTCTGGGCTCCCCAGTTCAAGAGGGACAGGGAACTACTGGAAAGAGTCCAGCGTAGGGCTACAAAGATGATTCAAGGATTGGAGCATCTCCCTTATGAGGAGAGGCTGAAAGAGCTGGGACTCTTTAGTCTGGAGAAGAGAAGGCTGAGGGGAGACCTTATCAATGCTGACAAGTATCTCAAGGGCGGGCTGAGGGAGGAGGGAACCAGACTCTTTTCAGTAGTTGCCAGTGAGAGGACAAGGGGCAACGGGCACGAGCCCTGGAACAGGCTGCCCAGGGAGGGTGTGGAGTCCCCTTCTTTGGAGATTTTCAAGACCTGCCTGGATGCTCCTGAGTAACATGCTCTGACAAGATCTGGGTGGTCCTGCTTTGGCAGGGGAGTTGGACTAGATGATCTCTATGGTCCCTTCCAACTCTAAAAATTCAGTGAAATTCAGTGAAATTCAGATAAATTAATTGCAACAGCTACAGACAAGTTGACACAATAGCTAAGATGAGGCAACGTGCCCAGTTTTTTATTTGACAGCTATATCTAGAAAATATAGCCTGTTCTTTGCACAACAGGTTTAGCATTTTTGTTAATTTGCAGTTGAATGGAAAGATGATTCACTTTATCACAAAACAACTTCATCATCACTCAGGTCTCAGCCTGTGAGAGCAGAACTGCTGTGCACACAACACAATCGATTAAAACAATTTAGCACTCCTTTCCTAATGCCTAGGAAAAAGAGCCCCTTTATTCCAAAGTTTATTATATCTTCATTTTCACTGAAATAGCCTAATATGATTCTTTCGTGGTTTTCTCCACATACTACAGCAAACAGATTTCAGACTGCAGGTCTTCCTCATGCCCTATCCTAAAGCAAAACCAACCAGTCCAGCAAGAGAACCAAGAGCAGAAGAAACTCCGAAAAAAAGTGACTTTCTCTCCCCACAGAGGATACATGTATCTCAATTGTATCCAACATTTTTTCTTGAAAAGCTTGGTAATCTACAAGTGAAAATATGCATGCTTTACTCATATAACTTGTCCTTCTGCTTACAAAGGGCAATATTGACACAGTCAAAACACAGTAAAAGCGACAAGCTCTTTTTTATATCAGCATCTTAAACCACAATCCTACACAAACACACTGAGTAGCTACTAACCTCCTACTGAAACAAGCCTCCCTTGACTCACAGGGAGTTGTAAGGAGGAAGATGGGAGGAGAAGAGCATGAACCCCCTCAAAAAGAAAGGAGCAAAATTATCTCCACCCTGGGTCTCCTGTTTGTGGTACCCAGTGGCATGGGGAACTCCCCCACTCAGAGACCCATGAAGGGCCCTTGTTTCCCATGGGGCTCCTGGCAGCTGGTTGAAAGCTGGTCCACTGCGGCAAAGCTTTGTATCAAGGAACCAACTCTGACCTGCACTTCGTTATTCCATACCCACCATAGCTTCCATTTCTTGTGCAGGAGTCGCTTGAGCCCACAGGCTACAAAAACAATCAAATACCGGTTTGATATCTTTGCAGCGTGACACCTGAAATGAGCTAATTATTTTCTTTCCTGTTATTGTGACCCCTAGAGCAGGTGTTTTATAGACTGCCAACAAAGAGAGAAATTTGTGCAGGCTACTGTGGAGGCCTCTTCTCCCTCAAAATTACATAAAGACCATCCTGATTAAATACTATCCCACTTGAATAAATATCAAATATTTATTTCACAGAAGTATTCCTTGCAGGGTAACAGCTGATGGATGAAGTACACATGCTGATCTGGAGATCTTCATGGCACAGCTGAATTAAACCTGAACTTCATAAAGTGTTGCATAGCTGTCCTGCTTCTCTCCATATAAAACCTACTTTCCAATTAAGCTTCAATAAACTATCTGTTTTACTTTCCTTTTTCTACCTACAGTGCCACACATGCCACAGTTTTCTCTGGAGAGTACACACAGCTTTCTCAACTTGTTACACACAACATGAAAATATTCCACCATGTCACAACTTACAATAACTTTCCTGATGCTACATTTACATGGGAAAGCCAGTCTGGGTATGTAATTGTCTCTCTCTTTTTTTCTTTTTTTCTTTTTTTTTTTTTTTTCCCTCTTTAATTTGCAAACATATTTTTAGTCATTTTGCTGAAATATTCAGATTTCTTTCAGTCAAAAATCTGGAAGCAAAATTTTTCTCCTGGAACCAAGGTCATTCAGAATCAACTGAGATCTGTGGAGATCTGTGGTTTTGTCAAATCTTGTCACATTTTAACATCAATCTGCATCCACTTGTATAGCCACTACATCCAATGACAGTTCTAGCCTATGTAGGTCTTGCACTCATTATCACTATCAGTTGGGCCTCTTGATGTATCTCCCAAGAGACACATGCTCATGCAAATCCTATGATGTGACTTACACTCTGTTAGAGCTCTTTGGATGCGGAGGAGGTGGCACACAAACATGATTCACCAGGACAAAATTGCTTGGCCAGTGACACCAGTTCACAGTGATCCATGAAGACATCTCTGAATTGCCATTCCCAGGGACTCACCAGCAGCAGTGGAGGAAGACATAATGTCAAATCGGTCTTTTAAAAAACTGCACACCATCCTTTTGAAAAGCAAAATTTTTCATAACCCTCCACTCAAGCACAAAAATGAATTTTTATATTCCTATTCAGCATAAAGATAAATGCTGAAGTTAGCAGAATTCCCTGAGGGAAGGAAGTACCGAGTTTTAAATCAGCTCTAGTTATTCCTCCTCCTCATTTCATCTCAATCAGTGCTTGCTATGTGTTCTACTATTACATTTTTCCACATATATCTTTCCCAGCCTAATCTTTCACCTAAGTTCTTTAAAAACTCTCTCTGACTTGCTGACTGTTCTTGGAGGTAGATGGACAGAGCAGCATGGCTCTTCCTTGTGGGAAAACATCACATCTTTGCCTAAACAGATGAAACTACTTCGGATTCGTTTCCATTTCACATTTTGCTCTCCGTAGCCTGGGCACTTCTCCTGCCCAGTTACCCCCAAGCAGCATCCACCTTTTTCTCATACCTCCTCCCTCTCACCACCATACCAGAAAGTTGAACTTCATTTTATTGCTTACTATTAACTTCTTTGGAGTGCCTGCGTTGGAATTAAAATTGTTTTACTTTGCTCATTCTCTCAGAGTGGCGTTTCCTCTCTCCTGGCAGATAATAAGGACTGGAGAATCCTAGGGCAGGAGATGCTCTGAGCACTGCATTCTCCTGGCTTAGCACAATCACAAAATAATATTAGCCAGAACTGCAAAGGCAGATTAAGCTAAAAGTCTTCATCTTGGAAGTAAAAAATAAAAATGCTTCACAAGCCTATTAAAATCACTCTAGGTTTCCTGCAACTATAAAGGTCAAATAAAATTCTCGGTTTTGCAAGCAACATATGAAAGTACATTTAACATAAGAGCTGTTTCTAATTACCTTTCTTTTTTGTTTCCCCATTTCCCCTCCTGTCTTCTCATTCCTTTTTGCTTATGCACTGTGGTGACCCACACATTACATTCCAGTATAATTGCAACTTTTCCAAAAAATCTGATGAAGTGTAAGCTGATCTTGTCCAGTTTAAGGAGAATAATTCAGGTTATTTGCAGAAAAACGCCCAACCCTAACACATGGGATCTGAGAAACTGGGGTTCCATCACTTCACTCTTTTGTTTCTTGCTTAATTTATGAAGTCCTGATAACCATACACAGCTATTTGGGTAGCAAACCATAACTTCAGTAGAGGAAATATTCTGAATTTCAGCAAAATCTGTGTAGAAAGTATAAATTTAGTCTTTATATCCAAGTTCTGCGCTCAGACCTCCCAGATGCCTGTGTCTTATGACAGTCTAGGGGAACAAAGTGTTACCACTTGTAGAGGAAGATGGAGTGAGGGACCCAGGCATAGCAGATCTACACAACTCCATGGGACTTGATGGGATGCACCCAAGGGGGCTGAATGAGCTTCCCAATGTCATCGCGAGAATACAGTCCAACATTTTGGGAAGATCATGGAGACCGAGAACAGAGCCATGGACAGTAAAAGACAAACATCAAGACCATCTTGGGGGCAAGAAGAAAGAAACTTCCAGAGATGCCTTCTAGATAAACCACTCCAGATTTCTATAATTATTGATTATTATGATTATAACCACATTTTGTATTACTTTTACTTAGAAAAAGGCAAGGAAAGAGAAAAAAAACACTTAAAAAGGGAAAGGAGAGCTGAAGATTCTAATTTCTCTGCTGTGCTGGCATTCTGTTTTGCCTGCTGTAAACTGTATGCTGGCCTCTGGCAAATATCCGTAAGTGCAGGCCTTAGAAAC
Source organism: Calidris pugnax (assembly GCF_001431845.1). Lineage (NCBI taxonomy): Eukaryota > Metazoa > Chordata > Aves > Charadriiformes > Scolopacidae > Calidris > Calidris pugnax. The sequence continues at coordinate 341,508 of NW_015091651.1, read as the reverse complement.
AGTCTTCATTAATGTTTTTGAAGATGATAAAAAAAAAAATAATATAAATTATCCTGTAGTTTAGGTAAAAACAACTTACACATTATAGATGGACATAAATGCAGCTAATTTTTCCAAGCTATATAAAGAGTTTCTTAAAGAAAGAAATAAAAATACCTTCAAAAGCACTGTATTTCATGGAGGTATACAACATCTCTATATATTTTTTCTTAGTACACTAATCAAACAAGTAGTTTCTTAGTACAGCAAATCCTGGTTTTGGACAATAGATTACCATGGAACCTAATAATTATTTTGGCCAGAGAGGCTTTCCTGAGGTGTCACAGTCTCCTGCCTCAACCTGTTCCCCAGAAAACAACTCCTTTTCATCAGGGGAACACTGCTTGCTTAATGACAGCCTTATGAAAACTCAGATGAAATATTTTTATCTTTCCAGCATCGGGAAAGCCTCCAAATAGCTATCGAATGACTAAAATTAGGGAGTGTCCGAGCAGGCAGACTGATTCAGAAAGAAAAAGGCTTTGCCTTCACCCTCTGGAAGCCACAGCCTGTGAGTTGACTTGTTCTATTCCTTTCACCCTGGCAACAGATTTTTACATCCCTTTGAAGTGCCATTTTATCAGAATGATAACCCAAAAGGTACTCTCACTACTCCAGTCATTATTTCCATCCAGGTTTCTGGGGGAAGCTGGGATGAGTGGCAGCTCCTTCGCACACACCTCTTCTGGCCTCTTCCTTCTCCTGGCCACCTGTGTTAATTGCTCTGCTTGCTCCCTCAAGGTCAGTAATGGGGGCAGCCCCCAAAATACAAAAAAAAAGAGAGCAAAAACTGATGGAAAGAGACTCTGACTCTCCTTTTTGGATAATCCCATCTGTCCTCACTGTATATGTGAGGAGCAAGAACTACCTGACCCTTAACTCCAAGGTGCCTCAGATGCATGGGCAGAGTGACCACATTATACTATTTTACTGTTACTGACACTGCTCCCAAAAAGGGCCAAAAAGTGAGAAGGAAAGAGTACACAAAACAAGAAACTGTGACTTCCGGGCAGCAAACCATCCCACAGTCCACCTGTGAAAGGACATGCAGGGGATTTTGTCTCCTCTGTTCTGCCTAAGCTTCCCACCGAGAGCTGGGAAGGAAGGACCATTGCTCCTCACTCAACACTTAAGAAGTAAAGATCTGTTACTGAAGCAGAAAAAAAAAAAAAACAAATGGGATTTGGCAGAAAAAAAATCTTTTCTATAAAAACAAGACTATCAACAAAACTGTTGGGGAGTACTGACCTTTAACTACTAACAGAAGAAATAAATCAGTTTTTGTGTCAGCTAGAACAGAGATGATTAGAGATTAGTTTTCCAGAGAAGAGTTTTGGAGAGATACTTTATAAATAAAAGAAGAGGTTTAATTTAAGATATTCTGATGTGTCAAAAACCAAAAGCCAAAAGGTATTGGTCAGCAAGCCTTTTTTCTCAGTAGTCCTGAGAAGTTTTTTTAAGGGAAAATATTTTCCCCAGTAAAAGATAAATAAAAAGGTACTATGTCTTTGCTTTGTGAAATATTTACTAGTTGTCTTGGTTGTTCTCTGCCTTTCTATCAGCCATCACACTTCTGCTCCTCTGGGCTTCTCTCTCCTTCTCTGCAGACCTCTTTTCTTCTCCCCTGAGTGCTTTTTCCCTTGGCTCTGTAATATTCCACTTTTAAAATAAATATAGAGAAACTGGTGCGTCCCTAGAGCATTCTCAGGGACAGCTATATAAGAGTTTCAATGAAATGCTGCTTCCTGGGTCATCAACCTGACCTGTTTGGTTTTTTGGGGTTTTTTCATTATTTTTTTTTTCTTTTCTTCATAAAGTAAAACCGGAAAATATGCAACATTTAAAAAGCCCTCTAAAGTGGGAAACCTGCATTGCTGAAACGCAGACCTCTTGGATTCTCAGCAAGAGGTAACTGCAGGGAAATGATACCATAATAAATTATGGAAGCTGAGCTTCCAGGTAGCCCGAATAGCTTTGGTAGACTTTAATTAAGTTACTTTAAAATAAATACTTTAAAATAAAACTCATCTTTGTTGTTAAGAAGTGTGACAGTATGCACTGGAATGTGACTTACATAAAAATCATTTCATATGACTCCACAGCTTCAACTCTTCACTTTCTGACTTTCCCACCTATTCTGAGGAATTTCACATTTAAGGAATAAGGGAAGATATGTCCATCTACTTTCAGAACAGTTAAAGGTGTAAGACAGCTGATTGCATATACACACTGTAACAATGAATTTAACCTCATGAGATGGGCTTATACTTCAAGTACCAGAATGGCCTCTGCTAGACCAGACCCTACAACAACTAGGCTCCAATTCCATCCATTGCACACTTGCTGGACAACCTTACACAAAGCCAAATCCACAAAAGCTTGTGATTTTTACTAAATTCTTCCACATATTGTTCTTTTCTAGTCCAAGCAATACAAAACAATTTTCAGCTCATTGCATCATTGTAAGGTAGATAAGTAGTGTTGTACTTAATTGTACCTAATTGTACTTAATTACTCATACAAAATAGTAGTCAAAGTAAACGTGCTCCTCTACATCTTTATTCCCAAACTACAGCTGTAAATGGGTCCACAGAAGACATTTGAGATTAGCAAAGATAAAAATTCCCCAAACAGGCTGTAGAATTAGCTTCACACTGACCTCTCATAGTCAGTGACATGTCTGAATGTAGGCTATGTATTTTGTTATTATTTGTGATATTAATAAAGGAAGGAGCTTATTATTTCTTCCCATACATATCTCAAATGCCCACTGTATCTTTTTTTTTTCTCTACATATGATTGAAAGAGGCCACCTCTGGTCAAAAAGCTTTGGCCAAAAAGCCAAATGGACTTCGATTCCCTTACAGCTTCTATAAGAGGATGGAACCTACCCTATTAAGAAAAATCTTAACATACATTTCCCAATTACTGTAAATCCAGGCTGCTTGTTATCTGTTTACAGACCAGAGAGAAGACACTGAGAAGATCCATGAATGTGCAGCAGTAGGGAATGACACTGCAGAAAATGAGCATTTGTGGACAAAGGCTGAGGATAATATCCTCCTGGGGGGATGTGGTGTGAAACAGGGAGCCTTTGGACAAAGAGCCTGGAAATACAGTTTTAAGGAGGGATTCCAGGGTAAGCTGGAGGAGGAACAGCTCTGGAGTGAGAAGCAGAGGACAAGGAAGTGTTAACGGGGCAGAGATCTGAACACACCAGCTGTGCACTTTGGGGAGCTGTGAACGGAGAGGGCAGAAGGCTGCAGGGTGAGAGGAGAGGAAAAGAGAGGGTGACTCCAAGCACAGGCAGAGCTGGCTGGGGACTAAATGAAGCTCTGGGGTAAAGGGAGGGTAAGTAAAGCCACTGACCTCCGAAGAGTCTCCAGAAAAAAAAACATTTTGCTGTGCACGTGAAATATTGATTTTCTACGTGTACAAAGATCAGTTAAACAGCCTGTCCTGCTCAATTAAGCTCAAAAGGCATCATTAAGCATGCAGCTCCTTATCATTTTAGATCTCTTTTGAGGGAGGAAAATGGGAACAGGATGATGCCATGACTCATGATTTTCCATATATTTCCAATATTAGGGACCACAATTCTGTAGAGGATGAGGCTTGTGTATCCTCCTTCTAATTCTGAAACTGAAGTAGCCAAAATTGCCAATGCAGCTGGACCGCCTAGGTACTGGTTTGTCCATTCTTTCTCCAAAGCCACACTTAGTTTAGAAAGGTAGCAACAGAGATCTGTGTTCAGCTGCAGCCTACACTGAATAATTATAACCTGAAACAGGATTTCCTCACCTGTTCTTCTGGCTAACGTGCTACAGTCAGAGAGCATTACTCACACTTAAACCCAGCCATCTAAAATAACATTTTAACTGCACTTCTTCCTACACAGGAAGGCTGTTGGTACTCCCAGATATTTGGTATACAAGCAGATTTCATCCAACTTAGCAGTGGCAAAAGAAAAATCTGTAGATGCTAAAAAAAAAACCAACCCACATTAAGGCACAGTGTCATCAGAGTGATGTTTTCTTCAGTTCACTTGTAGCATCAAACCTGTTCTTAGGCTGCCCCTTTCTTCAGAAAGGAACAAGATGAATTTAGCAGAGCAACAGGAAGGGGAGCTTGCTCTGCCACGCAGCATGAAGCACTGACATTACTTTAAGGATGGGCAGGGGGAAGGGAACATGGAAGAATAAAGAGACCAGGCTGCAAGGTGACAGAGAGAAAATAAGAGTGACTCAACAGCATTCACCTGGAAACTCAAGAAGGTTGAAAAGCTTGACATTTACTGCCAATGAAGCTGCTCTGGAGGCGCTGATCCCAAACTCCCTCACGTGGCATGTCCCCTATCCAGAGCTGAGCTCTGGGCAAGCCTAGGAATGTTCCTGAGTCAATCGCTCTAACAAATCCAAGCCTAGGTTTACAGTTGTTGTAATTCAGAATTCGGAAATGCATATGGTTAGAAATAAGAAATTGCTGGATGACCACATCTGGCAGTATCTGTGAAAAGCCTCAGACTGCCTTCACACGTGACATGAAGTTAGGACTGGAGAAACCAGGCTCTTTCTCTGTCACAAAGTATTTACTAAAAATACTGGGTTTAATCTTTTGGCGGTATTAAGGGAACCTTTTTTCTTAATGGCTAAATTCATTTAACAGCTACACGGGAACAGGTCAAGTCAGGAGGTCTTTGAAAAACCTGATACAATATAAAGATTTAAACCTTAAATAAATCATTTGGACCTCACTCCACTGTCCTCAAGCCTAGCATCTACCGTATAATCTCACAGAAGTGCAACAACAGGAGTTATAAAGTTCTGTCCCCATTCCTGAGACATCAAAGGAACTCCTCCACAGGCCGGGTATTTAGCAAGCACATTCGCATGCAGCAAAACACCCGTGAGTTTTCACATCTAGGACTCTCCGTGCACAACAGCAAAGGTTACATTCACACAGAGACATCACTGGGATGCAGGGCATGAGATCTGAGGGTCAGAATTCACTGCAAAGGTTCGGTTGGCACGTATAAGCCAGCAAGGTATCACTTTTACTAGTACTTCCAGAGACAGACAGCACATGACTGCTTTTAAAGAAATACGTTAGACTTTGGAAAGCTTAAAAAATTGACTTTCTTCATAACGGTACAATATTTACCATTTCATCTGTGCATGTATTCTCAAACTTTCCTTGAATTTCTCTATTCCAAATATCACTGCAAAGTAAAATACTCATTACCTCATTAAAATAATGTTCTTGCTGTGCTTAGAAAGGGATAGAAATAGGATAAAATTTTATGACAGGCCTGTCACTTTTGTTTATTTCATCATTGGGTGCTTACGATATTTCTCGTTGATTAAATTAGAACAACAGTAAAGGTACTTCAAGAAGTTTTCCATACTCAAAATTGTTGATTTCTCTATTGTGAAAGCTAAAGCCATTAAACATGGTGACCTGGTCAGACTATCTGTTCAAAGGGGGCTTTCCAAATTTGTTTGTGCAAAGGAACATCTGTTCAGGCAAGGCAGCTTTCCAAATTTGCTCATTTGTCTGGCTGCCATCACAGCTATATTGTCATCCATCACCTGCCACCAAAAGCTGCAAACGACCAGGAAGTTCATGAGAGAAAAATGGTCTTATCTTACAGCTTCCCAGGAACAATACTCAACTGTAACTGCAAATTTTAGCAATGCTTTCCCTCCCAGTCCCTTCCTGCCATTAACAGATGGTGAAATATACAAAGGCACAAAAACGCTGGCTCTGACGCAGTCGGTGATGAAGCACCGCTCCTTTCAACAGACCCAGGGATTCATGCCCTATCTCTGAACCACCTGACATTTGTCACCAACACAAATTCCTCTTCAGTCTTTTGTGATCATCTGGGGGGGGAAAAAAAAAAAAGGCATGGATTTGCCTGGTTCGAGTTGCAACAGTCATCTCATTGGGAGGTGACTTAAAAATTTTGTTACCCAAGACAGCTCACGTGGCACTGAAGGTGCTACTTCCTTCTCCTCAGCAAGGCCCTCTTCTATCCGCTGTGAAGGGTTTTTCTGTTAGCACACGTCTCTGGCTCTTCTCCTGCAGCAGATGCGCTCATTTTGCTGAGCACCAGCTGCGCTCTTCAGAAACCTGATGTCACCCAAAGCAGCTGAATCGCTGTGATTCTCTGCAGTCAATCAGCTACAGTCCCTCAGAGCACGGGGTATGGCAAGTCCCAAGTCGCTGCGTGTGAGCAGCCATCATGCTAACCACGGGGTCACCGACCAACCTTTTGCTATGGTTTGAGAAAACCCGTAACAATCTATTGTCGTTTAGACAATTATTCTATCACCCAATGACCCCTCCCCACCCGGAAAGGGGAATCGGGGAACACAAAGAAACACAAGGGTTGAAATATAAATAGATTTAATAGACTAGGACTAAATAATTAACAATAATACTAAAGAACCAGTATTAATCCTGACACTGATCTAAGATATCCAAGAATTATCCCCAGCCCATTCTCTCAGCAGAAGCCGTGCGCTCCCAGCAGGGACAGCAAATGGCGGACACGGCCAGCGCAATGGCTTCAGGAGGAAGGGAAGGCCTCAGGGCTCCGGCACCAGGGCAAGTTGTCTGGACCCGCCACCATCAAGGGAGAGAGAGCTACGCAGCAAACTTTTCTAATTGATATCGAATGTGACATTTATGGTAGGAAATAATCCTGTTGGCAGCCTGGGTCAAATGCCCAGGCCTTGCTCCTCCTTGTCCCTGTGCCTGGCAAGGCTCAAAAACACTAATTTTGAATCCCACAGAGCCTGGCTGGCTGTAAAGTGAATATTTTCACAAATTCAGACTAGAGTCTTCTAAAAGTGCAATTTTCCCCAGTATTAGAAGAAAAGTTAGTCCTGTGTCTCTCAACCCAGGACACCTTTACACCTTTCATGCCAATAGAAATGTAACCATACGATCTGACCTCTTCCTGCTGGCAAAGCTGCCTCCTCCAGTAGCATACCCATAACTTTCCTCCTTCTTTCCCAGCTATTAGGCTCCTCTATCTGCCCCAGCTTGAATTAAGGTGGGGTGTGGAGCAGAAGACGCAGGAAGCACCCAGGAGCCCCTGGGTGACTGCAGAGCCTGAGCCCATGGGACAACGAGGAAAGCATGAAGCCCTCTGGCAGTGAACATGGAATAGTCTAAAATATTTCTAGAATACAGAAAGAAAGGAACAGAGAAGAGGAATGGAAGCTTAGCTTGCTTCTTCAACTGAATCAGCAGATTGTGGATAGAGAGGAGGGACATGCTTGTTTTCAAAACAATAAAATACAGCCAGCACGCATCATTCCACATGTACCATCCTTAACAGCACTCTTCACACAATGCTCTTCTGTTATTCAAAAAACACGTCCTTTGTTTGTTTTTTTCAAAACACCAGTGTAAGAAAACAACAGACCAACCCCAAAAGACAAACGCTCCTCTCCACAAATGCCTGAAGGCTATCCCAATATCGTCAGCACTCCAAAGACACCATACACTCACCAAAGCAAACCAGCTGGCTTTCTGCAGAGCTGTGTTTACCAACGCCTTTCATTTGTAGCACCCAAACCACCAGCCAAGGCAAGAACGATGGCTACATCCTGCTGGAATGACCACAGAGCACACCAGCACCTCGCAGCAGAGGACAGGCACCAAAGCTTTAGTCTAGCAGTGATCAAACTGCTTCCAGAACCAGGAGTGATAAAATCAGCTCCAGGCAGAGCTGCTCCTCGTTTAATTAACACTGCTCCTGTAACCCACATGCAGTGCTGCCACTTTTGAATCTACCTTTGAAGCTCAAAGCTCACAGCATCCCATGGCGCTGTGGTGACACAGACACAAGCACCAGCCCAATGACTGCTCTTCATACAGCCCTCCACCGCGCGGCACAGACATACCCTTGACTAACAGAACCTCTTAGCTGTTTTTTATTTTCTTTTTTCCCTCATCTTGCTCTAACAGAGATGTCCTTACACAAGAGACAGAGCATCTCAGCCAACAAGTGTCACACAAGTAACAGACTTGGAGTAAACTGATCCAAGCACAGGGAACTGCTGGAGAGGGTACAGCAGAGGGCTACAAAGATGATGAGGGGCCTGGAGCATCTCCCTTACGAGGAGAGGCTGAGGGACTTGGGTCTTTTTAGTCTGGAGAAGAGAAGGCTGAGGGGGGATCTGATCAATGCTTATAAATGCTTAAAAGCTGGGCGTCAAGAGGGCGGGGCCAGTCTTTTTTCAGTGGTGCCCAGGGACAGGACAAGAGGAAATGGGCACAAACTTGAACGTAAGAAGTTCCACCTAAACATGAGGAAGAACTTCTTCACTTTGAGGGTGGCAGAGCCCTGGAAGAGGCTGCCCAGGGAGGTGGTGGAGTCTCCTTCTCTGGAGGCATTCCAAGTCCCCCTGGACACGTTCCTGTGCAACCTGCTCTGGGTGGACCTGCTTTGGCAGGGGGTTGGACTAGATGATCTCTGGAGGTCCCTTCCAACCCCATGGGATTTTTTGATACTCCTGGAGTCAAGCAAATGGATCTGGATGCACCTGCAATCATTTTGGATGTGTGTGAAAAATACCATGTCGGGAAAACAAACAGGTGTGAGTTGAGAGGAAGAACATACATGTGAATACATGCAACTTCTGGGGCTGCAAAAGACTCAGAGCTGTGGGCAGCACATTTCTATTTTAAGTTCAGGAAAATGGGTCTTTGCAACACGGAGACAATTTCTTTTCCTGGCCACGAAGACCCTGATTTTTTAATTCTTATAATACTTTGACTAGATGAAACTATGTTACCTAGCATCAAATGTATCAAAATCAACTCTGCGCCTCTGCCATTGCCCGGGTTGACTGCCATCATGCCCTATTCTCCAGCAACACCAAAGACCAAAATTTCGTAACAATAGTTAAAAAACACAGCAATGCACACACACAAAAAAACCTCAAACACCTAAATCTCGTCAGATTCCACCAGAAGGTTGCCAAGAAAATTGGGACGGGAGGAATGGTGGTGTTTCCTCCTCTTTCCATGGTCAGGATAGATTTTGTCAGCAATTCCGGCAAAGTTTACATAACAAAACTTTCTTGCTTAGTCACGGCTTTATTTGAAACTGGTAAATGTTCTGATAAGGAAAGGTGTATAACTAGGCTTGTAAATTCTGCCCACTATAAGAAATCTTTCCATACGGGCACCAGTGTTTGCCACGGTAATGGGACGGGAACAAAATATTCTCACAAGGAAAACAAACACAGCTCAGTTAGGAGAAATGCAGCTGCGAGAAAAGATGCAAATAAAGAACATTAATACTAGAAGGGGTTTTCAAACAACACGGTTTTACTCAGTGCTCCTACTATTTAGAGAATGTTAGAAAACCTGTCCATTACCTTTTTCAAGCTTATGACATTTTAAGGTAAATCTATTAGAATTCTGGCAACTTTCTCTTAACAAAATGAAAGGTAGAAGTTTTGTTTCATTTCTGGAATACGTATTTAAGGGTTTTTACCATCCTGAAAGCTGCATTCCAGTTAGCAGCAGTGTTAGTGATGTCAATGTGTTAAGCTTAAGATGATGTCTATTTACAGTCATATCTAGGGCATGGTGACAGGGACGTTAAAGCTCGTACCCAGCTTGATTCACTTGTAGACAGGTATCACAGCTATTGAGTCAAACCCAGAGGGATATGATCTGATTTTGGCTACAGAAATTACAGTGCTTTAACTATTTTCCCAAAATTGACCTAGGATCTTTTCCTAGATTCCCCGACAGAACTCTAACAGACTGATCTCGGGAATCAGCACCCTTATGAAAATGCAATAGGGGGGATCCCAAGCAAAAAGGAAGGGAAAATGAAGATATAATGAAATTTTGCAAGAAAAAGGGTGTAGGAGCAGGAAGACAGCTGTGATGCACTCTGTAATGAAACTTTAAGGAGTGAGCCATACAGTCTGATTCTCAGTTGGCAGACAAACGTGTTTCCAGCCCTGAGGGTTAGGACTACATTTCAAAATCAGCTGGCTGGCTACATAGGAAGTTTTCCTAAGGTGAGGAGAATTTTCCCGGGGCTGACCAAAGAATAGAATTGGTGCTTCTTACCATCTGCTAGGATGAATCAGGTCTACAGGCTTGATTTAATGCAAAATCTGGATGATGCGCTTACTAGGGCAGCTATGGCATTGTCCTGGTGGAGAAGGAAGATAGACCAATATGTGACACTCCCATAACACTAGGTATCTGTTCCTCAAGCAGAAACTGAGAAGCAAAATCAGAGTAGGTTATCGAGTAGATTTTAGAGTCACAATTTCACTTGCAAAGCCAAGGCAGACAAGCATCTAAATTGTTGCTGCAATCTCTGTAAAGTAAACAGATATTCTCAAAAATATCTTACTTATGTGCTGCAGGTTCAGTACTCCAGACGGAAGAAATGAGTCTCGCTCCAAATTATGTTAGGAATTCAGCCTTATCATGGGTGTGTGCTGCTGCACCCACAGAAAGTGGATAGACAGAAGGGCAATTTTTTTTTCCCAAGCAATCCCACGATGGCTGGACTGAATCCATCCATCAGTGTCTTTGTAATGTAGAGTTTACAGCACACAACCTAATTACGATAGCCTTGTGTTGCTGAGGTGCAAGGATGAGCAGTTCCTTCCCGATGCCTACATCTACATCACTTTCCCCTTTCATAAAAAAGCTGGATAACAAACCATTGCATCCTATGAGGCTGATGATTGCTCTTACAAGAGCTACCTTGAGGCTCTTGCCTCAAGGCATGGCTATTACCTTCATCTATGCTAGCCTGCCATGCATGACCCCCCTGCCATGCACTTTGCAAAAGGAAGGCACTGTGCCACGGAAAGGTGCGAGCAACCCGTATGACACTATCAAAGCTGCAGGTCAACATTTTGAGGCTGATGCCATGGGTGTGAGGATAGAGGTTGATAAGGGTAAGGTTGATAGAGGTTGATAAGCAGTAAGACCACGCGCAACAAAGAGTGATGAGCATGGAAGGTTAAAATATGACAAGATGAAAGGTAGAATATGACAAGATGAGGGGTTTATCACTTTGCTATTGCTGACATCAGGAGGAAAAATGTGGGGAAGAATATAGTGTAGATATCTGGTACAAGATGCAGAGTCTCTCCCCCACTTTACACACCCCACAACCTTAATTCTTAATTACTGTCTTACTAGTAGATTGATCAGGTCGGAAAGGAAGAAGAAAAATAGAAGGAAGGCAGAACTTTTATATGAACACATACCTATCAGTATTTTAAGAGAAAAAGACAATGAAAACAATGGAAAGATTTGACAGCTAAGGGCACACAGTGTTTGTTAACCATAAATATGCTTTTTCCCCAAGGAAGACCTTTAGCTCATAGCCTCTTCTTGGAGAAAAGAGAAACAACTTAGAGCTCCAACTTTGGTACAGATAATTTTTCCAGTGATTTAAGAAGCTTCCCTTCTAACAGTTTGGTATTCTGTCAGCACCTAATGAATGGAGGTAACTATAAATCAAGAGGATTTAGGACTGTGATTTACAGGAATGAAACTATGCCTTCCAAAGGTGAAAATGTGAAGTTCTCAGCACACACAAATTCAAAAAACAGGGAGATGACATTATGGCTGGCAGGAAATTAAAACCTGTTGTGTTTTTTTTTCAGAGAAACGGTGTTTTTCATTCTGTTAACATGTATTACAAGGTTTATCTGCTTGGTGCTGAAAGGTGATTTAAAAAACCCTGTTTTCGAATTCACATTACTAAATTGCAGCCACGGGCCCAGAACACGTCACTGAAGTCTGCACCAACACAAAGCAAGAAGACAGTTCTTGATCAGAAGAGCCCAACTGTTTAAAGAAGTAGTTGGAAGGATGTTTTGACAGTGAAAATATGCACATCTGGAAGTAAATATCTTCCAATTAGCTCTACGTAAAACCTTACAGAAAAATCACTTATTTCTGTATGGCAGTTTTTGTAATTAATTCTGTGTACCTATTTGACACAGCCAGTATGACACATGAGCTTTTACAATAGCTACATAAGAAAAAAAAAAATAATGCCTGTAAATACCATATATTTGTAATTTTCTTTTGCTAGCAGGGAAACATGTATAGAAGTGAAAAGCATTTTTATGTATCTGCTGTTCAATTAATAAAAAATAAAAAGAGCCACAGGGTAGCCATCTACAATACATAGGCATCCACTTATTCACTTATTTTAGGACTTTGGGGGTGGAAGAGTAAAGGAAAAGCTTTCTGTAAATCTCATTTATGAAAAATATGGTATTACATAACAAGCCAATCTCAGCAGGATTCCTTCTGTTTCTCAGATACCATGAAATGCTTCTACTCCTTGTACCTGGATAGGTAGAATTAGGATGTTACCTTAAGAGTTATTTTTAAGAAAGATTTACGACTTGTTAACAACTTCTCCTTAAGCCTCCCACTCTTCTATGGTATTGGTATTGAAACACCTTAAAGCAGCATTCAGTGAATGCTTCCAGCTGTCCCTGTCTGGCTGCTTTTTAGGTTTCATCTTTCACAGAGGTACTCCAGCTATTATCAAAAGGAATTTCCTAAAGCTTAGGTATCAAGTTTAAAGAAGCAATCACTCATTTTCCCTTCCAGCTGGTGGGCAGACATGAGAGGTGACTGAAACTCTTTGTTTCTTACCATCTCCAGCAACTAGATTTGATAGGTGCACATCCTGAACATTAATGACAATAAAACTCTAGACAGCAGTCTTTGATCTGAGAAATCAGTCTCTCTAAAGGACAAGCCAGGAAAGGAGAAGTTGCTCAGTCTTGTCTGCTGGAAATCACTCTTTGGCTACCTTACAATAAAGATGTTCTCAATCTGACACTATTGAATTAACACACTTCTTCCATGACATCTCTTTCCTGGTTTTCTGCCACTGCCCCAGATGCCCTAGGCTGCGGCCAAAGATGACTCCTAAGGGGGTCTATGAGCGACTGCCAGAGCCTAGAGGTAGAAAGAATATATAGGGATGCATATGTTTTAATTTTCACAAATCAAAAAGGATTCAGAAACACCGCTTATGCCAATTTGGTCAATTTACTGCTTGGGAAATGAAATGGGTTCATATTGAGTACCACATTAGGTGTTGAGATTGGAAGGCAGGGGAAGGAACATCAGGTATCAATCTGAAGATTTTACAGATGCCAGTACCTTCTGCTCTTTTTCGTGTCATTGTAGCTTGGGGCAACATGAAACACATAAAACAGCCAGTAATTTGAGTAGATGACAAGTTCTGGCACTTATTTGAACTTCCCATGTCTTTGCCCTTAGGTTTGATGTTGTAATTCAAGATTGCTCTCATGTTATCATCACTCCTACCTACTCTGTCTAAACATAATCCTGCTGAAGTTTTTGTGCCAGTATTTATTAATAAATACAAATGAAAGTATTCTAATGCTCCTGTTTTGGTAGATGCACAGTTTAACGAGAAATATAAAATAAAACCAGAGTCCAAGATGAAAAAAACCCAACTGCTACCATTAAATATAAACACACTTATCAGGATCTCTGAGAAGGAGATCACAACAACCTTGACATACTACCACCACTGAGACAAAAGATGAAGTCCTCACGGTGTTCGTATTGCCACATGTGGTTTGCTTCTATTGAGCCTGTCATGCTGGGATGCTGCATGCATTAAGACCTACTGCTTTTCGTAAAATACCATCTTTGGCAGAAGCTGAGGCAATTTTTAAAGCATAATGCTCAGCTTGGGGCCAAAAAAAGTAGGATATTCCTTCTCTCCTTCTCCTTTCTACGGTGAAAATTCTTCAAAAGCCAGCAAAAGAGGGCATTCTTGCTGATCATCTCTTATGCTCAGCCAGTACATTAGTAAATGAAAAGATCTCAGGAAATAGAAGATATATAATAAATATGAAACATATCCAAATGAAAACAAATTTGCATACACCCTTCCTAGATTATATACCTTTGACTTTTGTGTCAAGTATACTTCCATTCCTGAGACCTGCTAGAGAGCAAAATGTGTGATTCCGTGATTCCGTGTGGGAGGATAAAAGGACAACTAAAGTTTTATCAGGATTTTTAAGAAAAGAGGGACAAAGCAGTATGCCCCAAACTTAATGATCATTGCTAAAGAACAGACGGAAGTAATAAGTCAGCCTGAATACACAGTTATGCTTGCGCTGTGGTTAAGTGGGGCATTTCTCCCTAATTCTAATAACCACTAATACTAACAACTGTTCAACTGACCCAAAAACCTTTAGAGTTAAAAACATGAGTTATAACACAGCTTGCAGGGTGTAGAAAAACCCTACCTTCTATTCTCCAATCGGTGTTACACAAATCAGAGAAGAGACGTTTCGCATACATGCGGGTGCAGATACGCATCATGCCGTCATGCCCTACTCAGTGCTAGTTCGCAGCATTACCATGCTCCTGTAGGTGGAGAGTCAGCAATTCCTAGGAAAAGGCTTTTCTTTTCTAATTATTTGTAATTACTATTTGTATCAGTCTTCATATTCAAAAATACAAGTGCTAAACTCTGTTCCTTAATGCCACTGTATATTCACAGCAAGATGTAGGGAACCCCCAGCAGCTCTTGGCTGCACTGCCCAGTCTGAAAAACTAACATGTGGTGCCAGGAGCAAAACAACTACCACAATCCCTTTGAAATAAAATTTAAAAAGCTGGACAACAATAGCAAAAAAGCTTTTTTAAATTATGCTAAACACCTGCAATTTCAGGTTTTTTCTGCCCCTCCCAAGGAAAAAAAAAAAACAAAAAAACCCCAAAACCCAAATATTTTAACATGCTCAGCAAGGACCCCCAAAGCTCTCTGCTCCATCGCTCTGGGCTGAGGAGATGCTTGCAGACTTGAGGGCTGAGTCCCTGTGGGCTGCAGCTCCCAGGGTTTTGTCTCTTTCCCTCTCTGTGACGAACACCCTAGTGTTTCAGGGCACGCGATACCAGCACTCCCCACAGAGCAACAATCTTCAACCGCTGCGGATCCTTCGGAGGCAGGCGGAAGAGTGCCAGAGCAGACAATTTGCAACACTTGTTTTATTGGAATTTTTCCAACTAGATCTGATCATCAGATCTCCTTTTCTTGCCATATATGTAAACGTATTGGCTTAGGCTGCACAACACAGCATCTTGGTGAGCCGCCAAATGTCAAAACACTTTCAAAGGCACCATTTTGAATAACAGTGACTTTGAAGTTAAGGTAGTTGTTTTGATTCTCCCTGGAACTTATGGGGAGCAGGTCTCGGTCAAATGAAATGTAAGAAAAGGAACTCTCTGATGTTTATAAATTCAGAAATTGTTCAGAGTTAAAAATCGGAACAACAAACCAAGTTGCTATACTCTCTTCAAGTCAAATTGAAAAATGACCTTCCTAAGGAACTTCTCCTTCTGCACAGTTCCACTTCAAATTAATATTATACAAATTCCTAACTTTTCTATCTCTATTCAGAGCCCAACTTGTGAAATGAATTTTTAAAAGTAGCTGCAAAAAACTTCAGTTGTCTGAAAGGAAGCCTGCGAGAGATATGACAATGTTCCATAATGTTATTAGATTTCAGCTGTTCTCATCAATCACAGAAATAATACAGTAGTGCTCAGCTTCAAAGCCAGTTACGAATTATGGAGAGGGCCCTGCCCTTTCACATTTCCAAATGCACGTTTACCAGGTCTTGTGGGCCTTTTACAGTCTAGTGAAGTTTTAATTCTAAAAGATACAGGCATAGAGCTTAGGGGAAGTGGCATCTTCAGTCTTTCTCCATTTTCTTATCTTCTCAAAACCAGCTTTGAGAGCTAAGTGCCTGGATTTTGCAAAGCGCTGCACCCTCGTCTTCAATTTATATCAGCTGTTCGGCTCTGAATAGCAGTTTGGGATTCGCCATGTCAGCAGAACTGCCCTCCAGGAGCTGCATCTCTAGCCAAACCTCAAAAGAAAGAATCACTTCTTGGCATAGGCGGCTCCTCCAAGCGTGCTCTGCTTCCTGCCAACTGCTTTCGGCTGAGCCTCAGCCTCCAGCACTCGGCCGACAGGGGCACAACTGATGCTCCCCACCCTTTCAGTTCCTCTCTTCTTGCAGAGCTGTGTCCAGAAATAGCTGCAAAGATCTGCAGTGACCTTGGAAGAGAGCGACTCCCGCTCCAGTTGGGTTTTTAGGGCTTTGATCAACTGGAAGGCATCTTCTCACTGGCCCCGACTTTTGCCTTGGAGGGAAACGCTTGGTGGAACCTGGTTGGTTTTAACACCCATTCCACAGTATCATCTGTGCCACCCAAAGTTTACAAACTCAACAAGCACAGTGCAAAGCTTTCCTCTCTACTGTCAAGAATCTGTTAAACTCAGCTCACGCTGAAGCATGCTTTGCATCTGTAAAAGACTGGGATAAAAGTGGTTTTGCTTTAATGCACTACTTTGCAAGGGAAAAAAAAAAAAAACAAACCAAAAAACCAAACCAAAGAAACCCAACACAAACCACATCCGAAACCAGGCTTAACGGCAAATTAGCAAGGACGGTTGAGTGGCAATTACTGCTGCCACAATTCATGGTAGAAGAGTCAATGGTTCACCAGAGACTCACCCAAGAGACATAACTTTGTGATTAATGGAACTGTTTTGCGAATGTTAGGGTACAGTGTGTATCACTCCGGGAGTGAAACATGGGCTTTGGTTTGCAGTTTTATTTAGGCACATTGTTGACCATGATTAAAGGACAAGAAATCACGCATATCCACATCATACATATATGCATTATACAATGATTTTTTTGAGAAGTCTCCCAAACTTCCGAAGTGCTGGGTTAACAGATCAAGCACTGTAGTTAATTCAAGCATGCTACAGGCTGTACCCTACAGAACAGCATTCAACTTAGTGGAGTGAAAACAAACCAAAACAGAAAAACCTCATCATCAGGTTAACTCGACTTCCACCAGAAGAACACAGCAGAAGCAAAAGGGATGAGCAGCAGCAAGCTTATCTCAGGAAAGGTGGTGAAGACCTCGGGGATAGAAGTGGAAGGATGTTTCAAAGAATAACATGGGGTTGGAAAGGACCTCCAGAGATCATCTAGTCCAACCCCCTGCCAAAGCAGGTCCACCCAGAGCAGGTTGCACAGGAACGTGTCCAGGTGGACTTGGAATGCCTCCAGAGAAGGAGACTCCACCACCTCCCTGGGCAGCCTCTTCCAGGGCTCTGCCACCCTCAAAGTGAAGAAGTTCTTCCTCATGTTTAGGTGGAACTTCTTACGTTCAAGTTTGTGCCCATTTCCTCTTGTCCTGTCCCTGGGCACCACTGAAAAAAGACTGGCCCCACCCTCTTGACACCCAGCTTTTAAGCATTTATAAGCATTGATCAGATCCCCCCTCAGCCTTCTCTTCTCCAGACTAAAAAGACCCAAGTCCCTCAGCCTCTCCTCGTAAGGGAGATGCTCCAGGCCCCTCATCATCTCTGTAGGCCTCTGCTGTACCCTCTCCAGCGGTTCCCTGTCCTTCTTGAACTGGGATCCCAGAAATGGACCCAGTGCTCCAGACGGGGACTCCCCAGGGCAGGGCAGAGGAGCAGGATGACCTCCCTCAACCTGCTGGTCATATTCTCCCTGATGGACCCCATCTTGAGCTTCTAAGGTTAGCGCTAATAAAAGCTGACACAAGCAAAAGAGGGGAAGGGACAAGAAAAAAAAAAGCAATTCGTATGGGGATAAAGCCCCAGGCCTGTTGAAATGGGTGCTGGTGGGCTACAGTTAACAGTAGTGCTGAATTCCCACAAGTTCAGTGCTGCATCAAAATCGTAGCATCCCTGAGCCAGCTTGGCAATACCTTCTTTCTTCTAGAAATGGACGTCCTTTAATTGCTTCCGGGCAGACTGCCAATTGTCTTTAAGATAGGTGACATTATACACAGCTGCTGTAAATGCTCCATAACTAACTGTTAGGATGGCTTTGCACTTCCCATAGTAATTTCTGCACTCGTTTCTTTTAATGGAAATAACGCACCTGCATTTCTTACATCTGGAATCCATGCTAGAGTAGAACTTTTTAAGCTTTCTGAGAGCATGAGGAGTTACATTACAGAAAAGGACTCTGTTGTTAAGAAACCTCTTCAAAACAACTCTGGAGAAATTTCACAATGCTCCTTTTTGGCAGAGACTTTCTCTTTGCTTGACTACACTTCAAAAACTACAAATTGTTTTCCTTTCATTGGCCTTGTATCTGAGAAATCATTGCCAGACTTTCAGAATGAATGAGCTAGTATGAGAATCGCAAGGACATAACATGTGCCATAACATAGCAAGGAATATGTCAGGATGAGCCCATTAGATCCATGATTTTGGAAAGTATTCCTGTTCAAGACAGTATCTGAAGCACATCTTTCAAATGGAAAAAAATTATAAACTTCTAAAAGGTTAACACTTCAAAGAGAGTTAGAAGTATACGTAGTTGGTTAGACAATAGGACTTTATCTGAATATGAATCCCAGGTGTGTAGACACAAGACACAGAATATTCAAAACGCCTGAGATGCTTAGACATAAATATTAAGAAATAAAATATAATGCTGTCTTTAACTCCTATGATAGCTCACACTTTGAATGAATGTCAGCATCTTCGCACTCAGATACGGACCATGGGCACCTGCACAAGTCTGCATGAAAAGGACAATGTTGACACTCTCAATAGTTGCACATTCCCCCCTTTAGTCCTTTCTTTTCCTGCTGCTGAATGCCTGCCTGCTTTCTCTTAGAGGAAACTTGTCAGACAGCAAAAGCAAGATGTTCCAAAACATTTTATTTCACTTGGGCTGTGGCAAATAGTAGTCAAATGAAAGATTGCATCACTCCACGCCAGTACAAATTTGAAACTAAAAACCATTACGCTCAATGAATTTCATTACTGAAAAAGAAAATGCAAATAAATTGTTTCGTAAATCAAAAGACATACTACATGTGGTAGTTCTTGGAACAGAGAGAATAAACATTCCCTTCTAAAAAAAAAAAAAAACAAAACCAACAACAACAAACTAAACCCCTCAGGACACGCTTACACACAGGATTGCTATATCTTAACTTTAAATTTCACCATGACTGTGTTGAAACACATGATTCCAGGACCTATAGATGACAAGATGAAACCAGCAGCAGCCAGATAGTGTTTATTAGAAAATTAGATTGCACAATGCATGCCATCTCACCCTAGAAGCCACAAAGTTAATCTGGTTTGAAATGTGAACTACCCAGACCAAATTTGCTACACGGTGTTTAGACTTATACTTCTTAAATATGAAGTTTACAGGTGATTGTCATATGAGGTTTCTTAAAGTTCCCTTTCCATCTTTGGCAACATCCAAAAGACAAGCTCAAAATGAAAAATGAGCTAAACAAGAGCCAGTAGGCATCATCCAACACAGATTGGGTTTAGCTATAGCTAAGATTCTGTTAAAGACTATGCTCATATTATAGCATTTCTATTCCTAGCGATACCAGAACAATCCTTGCATTAGTGTTTTTGAATAGCCAGTTCTTGGACCTCCTGATTACATGTGAATTCTGCTTTTATAGCCTTGATTTCTGCAGTGAGAAGGCTAAAGATCATTAATTCAAACGGTTTTGCTCATTTGTCCTATTCTTTTCTTATTCAGTGCTTTCTTATGGCTTTTGAGGACATGATTTATGTTTCCTGAATAGCCGAGCCTGGCAAAACTGGTGCCACTTGAGGATAACAGAACCCAAAAAGAATCACCCCTGAAGCTAAATCAAAGTGTCTATGAGTCAGGCACAGAGGAAGGGTTCCAAGGTTATGTGCTCCCAACTTGTCTCCTTGGTTTATAGGCTTCATTAAACAAAGCAAAATTTACAGTGGAGAAATTTAAAAAGAAAAGTGACAGTTTACTGCCCAGTTGTGTTTATGCAACACTTGATACACTTCTTTAAGCTAGAAAATGAAGCATTTTCAACAACTTTAAAAAAAAATCCTAAAATGCTACAGTTGACAAGTTCAATACCTGAAGGAAAACCATTTACTTGAGTCACTTAATAAAATTGCATCCAGCATTGTAATGCATTTCCCTTCCAGTTTGCAGCACAGGAACTATTACCTACTGACATTTGGAGGAAATGCAAAGCCATTTTGAGGTATTGAATATATCCATTTAACTAACAGGTAGGACAGTACATCCCCTTTGCTGATGTTTCGAATTATTCTGGGTCATAAAGACAACCTGACTGCCTTCACAATTATGAGATCTAATAAGACAGTAGACTCTAATAAAGAAAATGAAACAAAGTTTTGCCTTCAAACTTTGCCAAGTTGCGTTTCAGCAGTTCGTTGCACTTGCAGCATGCAGACTGACTCCATTTCATGGTAGGAGGTGACGGAAATGCAGATTGCCAGTCTCATAATGCATAGTTGTTTGGGTTTTTGCTGTTGCTTAGCAGTTATAAAAACAATCCACTTGACAAGGTCAGAATTCAAGACCAAAAAATGTGGCGAGCGGAGCAAAAGTTACATATACAGTCCTGTCTTCCGAAGCATGAGCTAAGGGCTTAGGAAGAACATTGCCATAGTCATGATATTAAAGTTAGAAATACTGTATGCTCTAGCAGGAAATCAGAACAAACATTGACATGTCTCTGTTTCCCTGAATCATCCTGCACTGCTGCACAAAAAACTTTCCTGTAGTCTGGTTATCAAGCTCTCTGTAGCTGTAGTTTCCTTAAACCTTTTTTAACCACGTGAAAAAAATAAACAAATAATCTTCCGTCACCACGAACCGATGTACATCATTCATTCTGCTGAACTGTCACTGCAGATCTAATCATACAATCATAGAATTGTCTAGGTTGGAAGGGACCATTAAGATCATCTAGTCCAATCATCAACCTAACTCTGATAAAAAAAAAACAACAAAAAAAACCCACATCACTAAACCATGTCTCTAAGCACTACCTCAACCCGACTTTTAAATACCTCCAGGGATGGTGCCTCAACCACCCCCTGGGCGGCCCATTCCAAGGTTAAATAACCCTTTCAGTGTAAAAATTTTTCCTAATATCCAACCTGAACCTCCCGGGGTGCAACTTGAGGCCATTTCCTCTTGTCTCATCACCTGTGACTTGGGAGAAGGGACCGACCCCCACCTCCCTACACCCTCCTTTCAGGTAGTTGTAGAGACCAAGAAGGTCTCCCCTCAACCTCCTTTTCTCCAAGCTGACCAACCCCAGCTCCCTCAGCCTTTCCTCATAATCTACTAGTCTCAAAAACAAATAACAAAATACCACAGGTTATTCCAACACCAATGTGAGAGACAAACTCTGCACTAGCATACAGAAAAGATGCGACACTTAGTGCGATGCATTAAGTTTTCAGATCATGAAGAAAGTGAGCATTTAATGCCCAACATCACATCAGTAGGCAAAATTTCGCTTGCAGCACAGTCCAGTGTAATGATGCCTCTCCAGCTCCACCAACTCTCGCTATCAGGCGTAGCCGGAGAGAAGCCATCCAGAAATACAGAATTTTAGAGAAGAGAGACCAACGGATCAAGTCTTACACATAAAGCAAAGACTTGACAGACCTGTGTGATAAGTGCCTTACTGCCTTTGGGACCTACTTTTACGTATGTCTTTGAACACAAAAAGTTCTCCCTACAAACACCGTGTTATACTTCGTAATCCCATGTTGGTGTTTTTATAAAATTTCCATTATGAACAGTGTTCCTAATACAGAGCTGACTGTATGCTTATTGTATTTGTAAAGTCCATGCTGACACCTGTGATAACTGGCTTGTAACCAGCTTAACTACAAGATTCAGTGGTACGTTTCTGATGAGCCTTAGATGTCCACACGGTGCTGCCGTTAATCGCAAGGCAACCAGCTCCGTTTTAAACATGTTGAGGTTTCAAAAAACATCTATGTGATGTGATGCTTCCTGATGATAAAGCGTTAGCCATATGCTGCACTCCCTCTCCTTCTCTCCAGAGACACAAGTGGTTTTACTTCTACCCTACATGTTTTCACAGCGTAACAACAGGCTCTCTCTTCCTTATGGTCTAGGACACCAAGCACATTGATAGAGAGGTATTACTGGGGCTCTTCTGCATGGGCAATTTGAAGAGAGGAGAAACTAAGCTACAGCCTGAGGTTGAGACAAGTGAGTCCTCAGTAACTCATTGAAAAGACAGAGGGATGGGATCAGGATGGATGGGATCAGTGAGGCTTTGGCACAAGAAGTCTGGGAACACTTCTTACCTATAGTATGGATCATAGAATCATAGAATGGTTAGAGTTGGAAGGGACGTTGAAGATCATCCAGTTCCAACCCCCCTGCCCTGGGCAGGGACACCTCCCACCAGACCAGGTTGCTCCAAGCCCCATCCAGCCTGGCCTTGAACCCCTCCAGGGATGGGGCAGCCACAGCTTCTCCGGGCAACCTGTTCCAGTGTCTCACCACCCTCACAGGAAAGAATTTCTTTCTGGTATCTCATCTAAATCTCCCCTCTTCCAGTTTAAAACCATTTCCCCTTGTCCTGTCACTGCACTTCCTGACAAAGAGTCCCTCCCCAGCTCTCCTGTAGCTCCTTTCAGATATTGGAAGCTGCTCTAAGGTCTCCCCGGAGCCTTCTCTTCTCTAGGCTGAACAACCCCAAAGGTTGTTATGTAGATAAAGGTCCTTCAGTAAATTGTATCTAAGTCACAGCTTGAGAGCTTTGAATCTTTCAAATAAAATGCAGCCCAAAGTCTAAGTATGATGTGGAATTTAAAAACAGCCCAAACCAACAAGCCACGTATTACAAGACAAACAGGAGCAAGAAATCCAGGTAATGTTACAATTTATTTCCAAGCTACGTACCTATCATTTGTAACTGCAAACCCAGCTGGGATTTACTGGCTGGGCTGCTCAGAGGTTTGAAATAACAGAAGATCATATCCAAGGAATTTGAAAGAGAACTACAAAGCCTCAAACTAGTTTATGGATTTGTTTTTGTAATAATGACCCCTCAGCTTCTAGGTCAAATTATGATTACGTGCTATTGCACTCTTACCTGAGCTGCTGTCACTCCATTTTTTTTAGGTTCATTTCATAAATGCTCTTGCATAACGTTCAGGGTTTAATCAGAATTAGGTTTATGTATTCTAACTTCTAGGGGATTGGGGCTTTATACGTGTAGTCAAACAATGAGATTCAGATTCACTGACTCCAGTCAAATACAGTTCACTTGCAGGCAGCCTACCCGGGATGACAGGCAAAAGGCGCATGAGGGACAACAGTGCAGAGTCACCCAAGCAGCAGGAGAGGCAGCACAGACCAAGTGGCAAACCCAGCCAAAGGCAGGCTGACTCCTGCTGAAGTGACTGAGCAGCTCTGATTTACTGAAAGACACTTGCCTGGATGAAGTGCCTGACCAGATATAGCCCCAAGTCATTACAGCCCCCATACGAGTCTGAATTTTGCCGGTTGAACTCACTAGTCCTCACCAAAGGCTGACAACATGTGGAACAATTCAAAAGAATTGGGGATCTTCTGCATTTGGCCCCCCATCCCCTCTGTTCTCACACCTCCTAGTATGGAAACTATGGGTACTATTGTCTCTGCAGTACTGAACCTCAAAAGAAACCAGACATTTCTCAGCCAAGATCTTGCTGCCTAGGCCGAAATCATACATCTGGTGAAGATCACCAGAACCAATCTAACCTCCTGGTGCCCATTTGCTCCCAACACTCTCTATTTAGACAGCTCTTATGCATGCACTTACTCCCTGATTGCTGCTTCCACTGCGGGACTAAAAACAAATATGAACATACACATCCTCCTATCACATGAATAATGCCATTTAAGTTTACACAAGAAATGTTTTTCAGGAACATATTCTCTTTGAAATATACTTTCAAGATATCAAGATAAATGTAAATTATTTCCCTTTTTCAGAGTTGTCTCCCCAGAGATCTAGACTAGGTCTTAATTATCCTCTTGTGAAAATTTATCCAGCAAAGGCAGAGACATTCCTAACAAAAATCTTTCCCATAAAACTGCTGCAGTGAATGCTGATGCTTAAAAAAGCTGTAACAACCTTATTACATCCTGAGAGTGAAAAACTCTGTCACATCTACCAATAACTTCCTGAAAAAAGGATAAAGAAAATTTCCTAAAAATAAAATTATTTTGTTGGCATTAAAAATCAAGGCTTGGGGGGGGAACAAATACAAAAAGCAAATATTTATTTCATTTGACATTCCAGTGTTCAGTTTTGTTGCTAAATACGGACATAATTGACCACATATAAGATCAATGGCAACTTTTGTGATTACAGTCATGGTTTGGAGGGAAGTGTTGCTATAGCAATACCAACCACAGGAAGGAAATCCACATCTAGTCGGAGCATTATTTCTACATATCATTATTTTTTATGGCATATCACTCCAGCAGAAAAGGGTACAGTAAATCAGTGGCAATGCCTATTTTAATCACGTAGGAGTAGTTTGGAAAAGTATTTCACAGAAACGTACTGAACAAGGAAATGAAAGACTATGACCGCACATTAAGTAAGGCTTTGTTTGTTTTAGTTACTTGAGTGCTTTTCCTCGAATCAGCTTACATCAGATAAAGTCAAGAGTTTAAAATCAGGCTCTCCCCCTCCTCGATTCAGAATACTAAATGTTTGGGGTTTGTTTTTTATTTTTCCAGTTCTTTACACAATCAGGAGCAACCTAACTGAGATCTGATACCCCTTAAACTGGTTTGACTCCCAGCAGTCTCAGGTCTGCAGGGTTTCTTGGCTCAGGCATTAACTGAAAGAAATAAAACTGGTTCCCAAACTGATACAGCCACATTTGCATGGCCCTACCCCCGATGCAGCTGGCATTGATGTTAATGTGGGAATCAGATAAACCACAAAGGATGACCAACATATGACTGCAATACCTTTCCCTGGCCAGCCCAAAGGCAGGGCTGGTACCCAGGACACACTTTGTGACATTCCCACCCACAAGCTTCTGCCAATGGGACTTAGGCTGTGGTTCGGGGAACTGGGACTTTGGGTGTTCCTTTCTTTCTTGTGCAAAGGTTGACCCCATTCTGTCTGTCTCCACTCCTACCTCGGATTATCGATAAAATCATACTCCCAATTATCCTAGCTTTTAGTTGACTGTTTTTTTCCCTTTCCATAAGTTGGCTCCTTCAATTAAATCTTGGAGGGCTCAAAATCAGAGTCAGATTCAAAAGAAGGATTCAACTCAACTGAAAACAAACAATCATCAGCTTTGATCTGTGGAAATGATTACGATCCTGATGACAGCTGATCTTTTCATGTCTCTCTCTCTCTTTATTTTTGACAAATTAGAGTCAACAACAGATTTGTACACATTTCCACAGCTCTTAGCACACCTAAGAAGAGAGAATGCATGGCTAAAATAGATGTAATACTTAATAAATAATCTTAATTCAACTGAAATACAAATCACTTGGATTCCTATGGTCATGTGAACATATTGGTTTTCCCAATTGCATGGCAAAAGAGAAGAAAATTTGGAAATAGCTAAGCAATATAAACCCTCATAATACTATACAGAGTTAAGGACATTATTGTTCACCATTGCAGATGCACTACTGCAGACACACAAATATCACAACCTTACAAAATTCTTCCTTCACATCGCACAGCCCTGCAGACTCTAACTTCTTCGAAGTGAGAATCACAGAAAAGCTGGCTGGAAAGGACCTCTGCAGACCACCAGTTCAACTCTCTGCTTGAAGAGGGACTGTAACCAATGCTAAATCATTATCCACAGCTTCGCCAGGCTGTCTTGACAACCTCCAAGGAAAGATTCCGCCACCACTCTGGGTGACATGTTTGTTAGAAGTCCTGCACTAACTCCCTGGTGAAAAACTTTTTTTCCTAGTGGCCAGTCTGAACTTCACAAGCTGCTGCTTGTGACAGTTGCCCCTTGTTTTTATGATCTGCCACTAATAGGAGTTCAGCTCCATAGTCATTGTTACTCCTCTTCAAGCAGTTACAGGCTTTGGTGAGATCACCCCTTAGTCTGTTTCTTTGGCCAGACTAAACCAGCCTAACTCCCTCAACCTCCCCACACAGCTTATGAGCTCCATGGCTCAAATCACCTGAGTAGTCCTCTGCTGCATCCTCTCTCCACGTTTTAAACGTTGTTCTTTTCAATTCCAGGAACCTCAAAAGTGAGTGGAGAACCACAGTACTCAAGAGCGCTGAGGAGGATAATAACTTCCACTGATCTCCTGGCCATACTTTTAATGTAAACCACTATGTCGTTTGCCCTATTTGCAATGAAAAACATTACGATCCTGATGACAGCTGATCTTTTCATGTCTCTCTCTCTCTTTATTTTTGACAAATTAGAGTCAACAACAGATTTGTACACATTTCCACAGCTCTTAGCACACCTAAGAAGAGAGAATGCATGGCTAAAATAGATGTAATACTTAATAAATAATCTTAATTCAACTGAAATACAAATCACTTGGATTCCTATGGTCATGTGAACATATTGGTTTTCCCAATTGCATGGCAAAAGAGAAGAAAATTTGGAAATAGCTAAGCAATATAAACCCTCATAATACTATACAGAGTTAAGGACATTATTGTTCACCATTGCAGATGCACTACTGCAGACACACAAATATCACAACCTTACAAAATTCTTCCTTCACATCGCACAGCCCTGCAGACTCTAACTTCTTCGAAGTGAGAATCACAGAAAAGCTGGCTGGAAAGGACCTCTGCAGACCACCAGTTCAACTCTCTGCTTGAAGAGGGACTGTAACCAATGCTAAATCATTATCCACAGCTTCGCCAGGCTGTCTTGACAACCTCCAAGGAAAGATTCCGCCACCACTCTGGGTGACATGTTTGTTAGAAGTCCTGCACTAACTCCCTGGTGAAAAACTTTTTTTCCTAGTGGCCAGTCTGAACTTCACAAGCTGCTGCTTGTGACAGTTGCCCCTTGTTTTTATGATCTGCCACTAATAGGAGTTCAGCTCCATAGTCATTGTTACTCCTCTTCAAGCAGTTACAGGCTTTGGTGAGATCACCCCTTAGTCTGTTTCTTTGGCCAGACTAAACCAGCCTAACTCCCTCAACCTCCCCACACAGCTTATGAGCTCCATGGCTCAAATCACCTGAGTAGTCCTCTGCTGCATCCTCTCTCCACGTTTTAAACGTTGTTCTTTTCAATTCCAGGAACCTCAAAAGTGAGTGGAGAACCACAGTACTCAAGAGCGCTGAGGAGGATAATAACTTCCACTGATCTCCTGGCCATACTTTTAATGTAAACCACTATGTCGTTTGCCCTATTTGCAATGAAAAACACATCCCTGGCTCATTTTCAACTTGGCAGCAACCACAATACCCCATTGCTTTCCCACAGATGTTCTGTTCAGCCAGTTGTTTCCCAACCTGTACTGTTGCATGGAGTTAATCTGCACAGGCACAGAACTTCAGGGGTTTTCTTACTGAACTTCATGAGGTATCTGTTGGCCCAGAGCTCAGGTTTCTGAACTGACTTCAATTTGTACCATTTGGTGTATGAAACTCTCTCTCCTGCCAATTTAATGTGATCTACAACTTTTCTCAGGGTGCATTCTGTCTCACCACGTAGATAATTAACAGAGATGTAACACTACTGGCCCCAATCTGTTACAGACCACTTTTTACTTGTCTCTAACGAGACACCGAACTATTGAAAACTACCCTCTGAACCTGGATATCTATGCAATTTTCAATCGGTCTAACAATCCGGATCTCCAGCCCATGTTCCACAGCTTCCTCAGTGAGAGATGATAACAAAACCCTCACCGAAGGCCAAGTCAGGAAACGCTATATCCACTAATGTCCCCACTAGCCATTTAATTGCAAAAAGCACTCGGGTTAGTCAAGTATGACTTGCCCTTGGTACATCTGGGTCAACTGTTCTCGATTACCTTCTCATCCTTCTCACATTTGGAAACAAATTCCCTGAGAACATGATACGTAATATTTCCAGGGACTCTGGTAAGGCTGACTGACCTAGAATTTCCTGAACTCTCCTTCTTACTCTTCTTAAAGATGAGTGTAATGATAGACTTTCCCTAGTCTTCAGGAACCCCTTCGCCATTTTTTCCATAGCAAACAGAACTGCAATTGCATCATCGACGTCTTCCAGAATCCTAGTGTAAATCCTATCCAACTGGATGGACTTCAATACAACCCGCTTTTCTAAGTAGTTCTGAAGAGTAAAACATTCTTTGTTTCCTGTGCAGCACTGCTTAATTATGTTCTCCCAGTCAATCTTTGCTTTTGTGCAAAATCAGGTTTGGAATAGGAATTTATCCCACCTCTTGCTCGGTGGGCCACGTTGCAAGACAGGTTACCTCTTGCCCACACATTCAAATCCACACCGCTTGGGCTCCAAGAACACAGTATTTATCCTCACCTCACCCTTATAAAATAGGAAAGCACTCGGCCCCCTGATCTTAATGAGCAGCCACCTATAGCAACATGTACATCTCACAAGTAGCCAGTGATTTTGCAAAGAAGAGAATCCGTATCTTCTGAGCATTAGGCCTCTAAATACTGATTAAGGGAGAAGAACAGAGGGCCAAAAAATACCCACAGCACAAAGAGATAACTTTTGACCCTACCCTTATCTCCAAAATAACCCGAAGGGATGAAGAAAAAGAGTAACCCACCCTGCTGACGCATGACCTTATACTTGTATAACAGGACTGAAATTACTAGGTTCCATTTGGATTCTGCTGGGATGTGGTTCCTTCAGGGGAAGGAGTGAGACCCAGTAAGAGTCCCCTTCACTGATTTTAGAGATTTCACTGCTGTTTTGACAAACCTGCCAGGTTACCTTCCTGAAAGCTCCGTGCAAGACTGCTATGTACCCTTTCTTCTGGATTTACCAGGAACCTACGACCTGCTGCAGACTTGTCACTACTTGCTTCTGAGTCAAGAAACAAGAGGACCCAAATGTTCTCTTATGGCACTGCCTCCAGAGGTCTTCAGACAAACCCTGCTGTGCTGTTGCTAACTCTCGGTGCGAAGTTAGAACAATCAAAGGCAAGATGTTTCCATTATATGCAGTTTTTAAACACTACTCCCTACCACATGTTAATACACTGAATTTGTACAGTGTGAATCTCATTCTCACTGTTAACAGTGAAGAGGGAAACACAAGTGCAAAGCACTATCATGCTCCTTTTCATTCAGCATCCAGTGCACTGGCAGACCTCTATATCTGATTTGAAATCTACCACATTTCCCTAATTTCCACATACCTTGTACCACGGGTTGTCATTTGTGTCCCTTGCTATGCTCCCTTTGCTTTCAAGTAGTTGAAAGTTGTTGGCTTCAATCTCCAACAGGGTAGGTTTAGCCTGGACATTAGGAAAAAATTCTTCACAGAAAGAGCAGTCAGACACTGGAATAGGCTGCCCAGGGAGGGGGTTGAGTCACCATCCCTGGATGTATTTAAGGGACGTGGTGTTGGTGGATATGGTGTAGGGGAGAACTTTGTAGAGTAGGGTAGATGGTTGGACTCGATGATCCCAAGGGTCTCTTCCAACCTAGACGATTTTATGATTCTATGAAGTACCAATGCCACACTATTACAAGAAAAATTCGTATCTCCAATGACTACATGACTAAACACAAAATGGAGATGCAAGAGACTTACTATACAAATAAAATCAACATGTTGTATAAGAAAACATTCTCAAGATGACAGGGACCACTTCACCCATGCCCCGGCATATTTTATTCTCATATCAGAGATATATTAGTATAATTTTTATGTTTATCCTAAGACATCAGAATTTGTGTTCCCTTGCTAACATCACACCAGGTATTTATTTGCAAGGCATTAAAGAGATTCAATCAATGAAGAAAAAAAATCAGCAAAAAAAGTAGCCTCTACAGTTGTGTTTTTACAACTTATGAATAGGAAGACAAAGGAAACAGAAAGCTGATTTCTCAGTCAGATTCTTTCAGATCTTGCTTTTTAAAGAAAAGAAGGTAAATTACCATAAAGTATGGGAAATGTGGCATTTTAAAATGATAAGGCAATGAAGCATGACCTTTTCGTCACAGAATTATAGTTATCCTTAATGTTTTTCTGGCCTTAATCCTCCTGAAACTTCAAAACAAGTGTCAGATAGATGCAATACCTCTCTTGGTGCAAGTAGAAAGTTCTGGTTTGGTAAGGTTTTTGCATAATGCTGTACAGAATTAAAAAACAACTACCTAGTTGTAACAACTACACTAGGGAACCCTAGTGAAAATTCCATAATTAATTTAAAGGAAGCTGCTGCTGGCAATTATGAGCACTTTAGATTCAAAGTATCACAGATGGGATATTTTGGTCACTATATTTTGCATGGATGGGACACAAGGTTGCACAGAGCAGATAGAATTTCAAAGACAGAAAGACAGACAAAAAGAGAAACAAAAGGAGTGCAAGGAATGCCCTTTTTATTCTATAAATGAGTCAGCAGTACAGGGTGATACTTACACAAAGCTACATGGAGCAAAGCATCAAATGCTGCCAACGCTACTCTAGAGTGAAAATACAGACAACACACTAAAAAAAAAGGATATATGTTCCGAGTAAAAATACATATGAGGACTTGCATGCATCACATGAGAAAGAATCCTATTGCCTTGATTACTTTCAACTATCAGACATCATAAATTTAGCTTACTTTTGTTACCCACGAGACAACATACAAGTTTCCTGCTATATATTTAGGAATGCTAGGAGACCTACTTCTATTATTCCACTTTTTATTTGTATAACAGCTTAAGGGCTCAAAGTCACAATCACATTAGTCACATTAGGTGTAGGCACATGTGGGAAATAAGAGACCTACTCTCGTTGAAGGCACCCTGTCATTTAACAAAAGATAGCTTTACTTTTACAGTACTGTGATTCTTTTAACATTTTGAACACATGAACCCTAGATCAGAAATGAGTTCCTATGAAAGGGTCCGGACCAGCTTACTTTATCTCCCAGAACAAGACTTATGTACGTTGCCACGGAAATTATATGTTAGTGACAAGTGGAGTACTTGATTTTTGATAAATGCAGACCATGTTGCTTCAGAAAGCAAGAACTTCCATCTTCAAGGACGCAATTTACAGTCAGTGATGGAAACTCTGGCATTGCATATAATTTCTTTCATTTTTCAACATGACTAACCAATTTTTAAGGTGAAATACTGATAGTTAGATGTGCCACCCTTTAACCTTTAAGACTAGAAATTTAAAATCATATTTATCCGCAAAAGCAAAGCAGAGGCAGTCACAAAGCAACCTGTCCTCCTACATATGTCACCATCCTGATCTGGAGGAAATCTAGCCTTTCAGAAAAGGCAACCCAAACACGTTCAGTGTTGATGGAACTTCAGCCTGTTTATGATTCACCAACAGAATGACGGCTATTGAAATAAAACTATTTATTACTTGAAAACCAAAGCTGCAGTAAACGTAACATGAACAGGTAAGAGGTTTCCGAGAGGAAGCTGAGAAGTAAGACCTCCCCCTTTAAGTGGTGTGGCACGAGCAGCTAATGCATCCCGTGCGCTGTGATTGACTTCCCGTCAGATTCGAGTTGAGTTTTGCATGCGCAGTTGCTTCAACAGCATTACTTTGTTAGTAGAGTCCAGAGGTCTCATCTTTAAATAGGGGATGTTATCACATCATCTTGGAAGCATATAGTTTCATCCGATCCCTGACTTGCTTGCTGGAAATCCTTTGCAGGTGAGTTCATCAGCAGCAAGCAATGCCTGATCACTTCTTGAAAAACCTTAAGGTAGCCAAAGCAATAGGCTTTCCACTGGTAGAGAAATCAGCGCTACCCTCTCAGATAAACAACCGCCTGCATCTCAGTTGAATATGACCCAATACAAATATTCAGCAGCAAAAAAAATACTGGGCCAAAACACGTGATGCCCCATGGATGGAGCATTCCAGTGTCAGAAACTGAACACCTCACCTCCGCTGATTTGGACCCTGCAGCAAACAGCAGCTCACAGGGTTTGAGCCAGGTGCCTGCAGAGCACTCGTTTGAGCAGAAACACAAGGGAGCTTCAGAACATGGTAGAGATGGGTTAAATTCTTTTCTGAGCCACAGGGCTTAATACACAGTTTGCCTGATGCTACATAGCAATGAAAGGTCAACGATAGGCCAAAACGAAGGTGAAGTGGTACGTGTCAGGCATGAAATCTGTCTTTATGGATACAGATTCTTTATCTCCTCTCCCAGCTTAGTGACAGCAAAACTAGGCAAAGGAACAAAACAAAATGCCTGGGAGAGAACACAGTGGTTAGGAAATAAGGGAGATGAAAAAAAAATAATAAAATATTAACAGAAATGCATCAAGATCCAACATTTCCCAACAAATCAATATATTGTTTAGGATGCCCCGAAACCTTGAATTCAAGTATAACAGAAACCCATGGGCTGCTCTGAGGATACACGGGACAAGGCAGCAGTCACTGAACATAAATATAAGGATAAAGAAAAATTGAAACTATAGCTAGACAGCGTCCTGGCAAAAGTTACTGGTTATCTGCCGAACCCTGCAGGTCTTCCACAGGGTTGACATGTTTGACCACTGCATCTAGGTGCAAGATTCTGTGGTTGTTTCGACACATACAGCAGAGCACAGCATAAACACCCTGGTACCTCTGGGCTCCTTGCCCTCTTCTCTCTGCAACAGTGTCATCAAGTTTACTGCAAAGCACAAAAATGCAGACACTTCAGATACAAAAATAGCACAGGGGGGACCACTGACATCTTGTTCCATACTAGGAATGTATGAGCTTAGTCAGTTTGCTCTGGAGTATCTAATAAAGATAGCAGCAGTGAGAGCTTGAAGCAGGTCAGCGGTAGAAGACAGGGTCATTCAATGTCTGTAACAGCTTGATCTGGGATTTCATTTCTTCCCGCAGATGGCAAACCCAAGGGCTCCATAGGGAAGTACAAGCAGAACCACATCAAAGCACTAATGTCCGTTATGGGAGCAAGGATCATAGGGCACATAAAGAGCTACGCCGAGAAGTTCCAGCTGTAGTCACAGGAATAAAGTGGAATTTACTGCATGCAACACTTGACTACCTGGCTATCAGAGCACCCTGTTTGCATAAACAGGTCTTTTGTTCAGAAAAGCAAGGAAATTGTTTCTTCGCAGTCTGCAGGATCAGAAGTAAAGCAGGGAGGTTGCAGCTATATGAAGCGAGGGTTAACTAAGGGTATAATTCTGTCTGTCACATTCAATTTAGAAATGTGAATACATGAGTTTGGGTGTCTTATTAACGGCCTGAGGACCAACAGCCTCAGTCTCTTCAAAAATTTTTTATCCAACAAAGGAGTTGGGTGATTTACAGCAGTGACATTCAATTTGATAGCCAAAGGAAATCTAGAAGCAGTCCTGGATTGTGATGTTCCCCTTGACTTAAAGCTAGGAGCAATGAATAAGCTGATGTCAGTGCATGCAATAGAAGTTTTGCTAAGGGCTCCTTCTGTAACAAAATTTCACCCTCAAAATTGTCCTTAAAATTAGGTTTAACAGAATCATGCCATCCATTTCAGACCAGCTGATAACAAAAATAAGTCCCATTGATAGCACTGTGAGCGTGTACAACATCAGAGAGTGTTTTATATTGGGCAGGCAAGTCCTTTTCTCTCTCTCTTTCTCTCCCTTTCTCAACAGAGCACTATATAGTCCTCTGCTCGAGCTATGGGCATATAATGGGGGAAATTCAGAAGAAACTTACTTAGTTTTCATACTTAAAGAGAAAGATTTTTAATACTAAAGCCCAATCAGACTGCATTTTTGTGAATAAGCAATGACAGGTGGTAAAAGCAGATGGTTTTGAAAAGATTTGTGACAGTCCCTGGCTCTGCTGCCCTAGCGGCTCCATGGGATACTGGCAGAGAAAGCAGTTCCCCTCCTCTTCTTTCCTTGCCTCACACCTCCCTGGCTGCCACAAAGCCAGGATAGGAACGGCAAAGCTCACTCACGTTCTTCATCTCACCTCCAAACTGTTTCTGCCTCGTGGCAGAAGCCCCAGCTGAACGCAAGCCATTGATACAGGCAAACCGGCCAGGTGGTCATCTGCCAGGAGCCACAAAACCACCTCTGTGTTTGCTGGTCCCATCCAGGAACAGAGCACGGCTCCTGGTTTTGGCAGTCTAGCACTGTGGTTATTCACCACAGATCATGACCACTTTGCTTCTGGGAAGTGCTTCTGTACGTGTTACTTCTAACCCCACCAGAGGAGGGTACCCAAGAGTGAGTGAGCATCACCGAACGCTCCTCTGCTGAATCCAGGCACAAACACAGACCTCTGCTGAAAGCACTAGCTCTTCTTTCTGAAAGCCTTGGTGATGAAGGAAGCATCTCAGATGCTTCAACCCTGCAGAAGCAGACCAGCTTTCACAAATGATGAATAGCCTCCTGTCATTAGTCACAGAGAGATCCTGCAGTAGGGAGTAAAGCTCAGAGAAGCACAATTATTCACATTATATCTCGAAACAGAGAAAGCAAGGAAAAGAAATTATTTCGTATGTCAAAGAGAGCAGTGTGAGAAACAGAAAAAGCTGGGAAAAGCGTATTTCCAAATGAGTGTTGTGTGTTTGGCCCAAATCCATGCTAATTGCTGCAACTACAACCTTTTCCAAGTTACTGTTACTTGTGCTTTGGGAGCAAAGACCCTCTAGGAATGAGAAAACAGTTCTAGCTTCAGGCTGTCGTTTCCTGCACGCTGCATCAGCTGTAGCATACCACTAGTTAAAGTCAGCTGGAACTCTCTTTTGAGATATCACAGTACACCTATAAAGATGACTCAGGCAATTTCATGTACCAACAATGAATCCTTAAACGGTACCACCTCTGGCTACTATCAAACCCATCTGCACAGCCCATTGTTCACTCCACAGTACACCCATCTCAAAGGACCTCTTAGAAGACTGCTCTCCTCTTTTAATACCCGCACATCCTGTCAATAAATTAAGAATCTCTCTTTTAGAATTTACTAAGGTGTATTGTAAGAATTACACTCCTGAAAAGGGCCGGTACCTTTTCTATATAGCACATCTGCCTTTCAGATTTTCCTCTGAAACAGGATGGATTTAACTCAATGTCAACATAACACTTATTTTTTGTTCCATCTCTTTAATCTATATAAGCATTCCCCTTATTGTTCATCTATGGCCTCATTTACAAAATTGCAATCAATTTACATTTTCATAATTTTACTCACAGTATCAAGGTAGTTTCTGAAGATATATTCTAGATATAGTTGCGACTCTATGGTGTATTTATTATCATCAGTATCCCCAGAATAAGAAAAGGCCCTCTTGAACCACCTATGGCAAAATAAATCCACATTCATAGAATCATAGAATCATTCAGGTTGGAAAAGGCCCTTGGGATCATCGAGTCCAACCATCTCCCCTACTCTACAAAGTCCTCCCCTACACCATATCCCCCAACACCACATCTAAACGTCCCTTAAACACATCCAGGGATGGTGACTCAACCCCCTCCCTGGGCAGCCTATTCCAGTGTCTGACTGCTCTTTCTGTGAAGAATTTTTTCCTAATGTCCAGGCTAAACCTACCCTGTTGCAGCTTGAATCCATTCCCTCTTGTTCTATTGCTAATTACCTGTGAGAAGAGACATTCTTTACAGAAGATCAGAGAACCTTTCTCTCCTACAAATCAGCAGGGTTTATGGTTGCTTTCAGGAAGATCAAAAAAAAAAAAAAAAGGGAGTTATCAATCCAGCTGGCCCCAATTTTATACAATATAGCAGAAATGGTAGCAAAAACTGAGTTTGCTATGAAGGTGGACACAAGCCATTCAAACCTGGAATCAAAAACTTACAATTGTTTCCAGGGAACACCACCCTGGTAAAATTGCCTCTCACCTTCAGGCACAATAAAATGTGGATCTGGGCTTGGATAAGGTAAGGCTGACAGACAGATGAAATTAAATTGTAAGCATCCAGGTTTGTTACCCGTCCTGGCATTCTCACTTGCATTAACCAGTGATTAAGTTTTCAATTTATTCTGTTAACCCCACGGGACAACTCAGCTTCTCAAAGCAGATATAGGTGATGGATACCAATGTAATGGGTTAAAAATGAAATGAGGTACGAGGAAAACCTGCAATGTGCATCTCTAATTGGCACAGCTGTTCCTGAGTAACTTTCAGGAAGGAGAAAACATTGGGAATCAAACACAATAGTGTGGTTTTGTGGCACAAGGTATCTTTTTTTGGGAGCATGGGTAGAACAGAGCCCTGTGCAATTTCCCGTCACAAAGCATAGGTACAAACAAAGAGAAACACACAGAAAAGCAACTCTTGCAAAAGACAGCTAATATAAGCTTAGAACTGAACACAATTATAGTTGAATTACAGGTATTTTTGCCAAACCTTCATATGCCTCCTGCTTTAACAAAAACGAATGTAGCCAGAGATTTGAAGGAGGGGAGATTTCCAGCTTCCAGTCATTACCAACGAAACATTATTTATATGCCTACATGTAAGATCCTGCTATTGACTATTTCACTGTGTAAAGACCTAATTAGCTGTAATTTTAACACTGTATATCACCAAAAGACAAATATGTTTCCTAAAGGAAGCCTGAAAGCAGTACTCAGATAAGAATTTAAAAAAAAAAAGAAACCACAACAAAACCAACAAAACCCAACACAACAACAAAATAAAAAACAGACAAAACATCTACCTTAGATGGTGTTAAGAAAACATGAGTTATAGGCTTATCGTTGAAAAATTGAAGGGAAAAAACCAATTATAAGAAAAGACATCCGCTGTAGTATACTCTTTGTTGTGGTAACAAATGAAAATGAACTTTTTGCCATCCATGGCTGTGTACAAAGGGGGCTGAGATGCTACAAGTGCGTGGTGACCCACGGTGGCACTGCGCAGCAGTCCACGGGGACTCATTTGCCAAAGTCCAGGAGACCTGACAAGGGAGAGTAAACTCGGGAAATGCTTCCCTGTGACCGCTCCTTATGGCTATAACCATCCCGTGCTGAGAAATTCCTGCTGTCGGCACGATCACAGCCACAACGAACTCACGCCATAAACCTGGGCTTTATCAGCATCTCTGTGCAAACACAGAACAAAAAAAACCCAACAAAACGAGTCTGTAGCTGAAGCAGTCTGCAATTTAAATACAGGATAGACAGACTTAGAAGCAACAGGGATGGTGGTGAGGGCATAAATGGGGTCAGTGGCAGAACCAACCCCAAAAGCAAAATTCAGAGCTCTACGTCCTGAGTAGAGGGAGGTAATTTTTTTAGTATGCCAGAGTAAGGCCCCACTTCCTTCAAGAATACGGGTATGTAAAGCAATTTCAAGTTTCCTCTTTCACTCGGTTCATCAGGCCCTTGTAGGCCGTCTACACAGGTGACTGGAGACAGACAGGTACCTCTCCTCTCTCTCCAAATTGCCCAGATATAAGCCAAACCCAATCTGTAAGCCCTGCAGAAGCGTTAACACAGCACTGAGCCAGCTCGTTAGGTTGCTGGTCCATCCCCTTTTTAATCTGGTCCAAACGGGACTCCTACCAAGCGTGACGAGGACCAGCCTGCTCTTCCCCTTAACTGCACGTCTCTGCTGACTCCTCAGTGCCTTTTAGTCATGCATTGAGTCAGACCCAGGAACTCATCCAAGGGAAAACCAGGCCAACAGCAACAACAAGAAGGGATTTGCGCTTGGCCACGAGTGATAGCAACCAGCCCAAGCGAGAGCTGAGGAATGTGTACCCAGAGGTGAGGCAGGCAAGGCTGACCCTTGGCAGGAGCCCATATTTTTTGGGGAATTCAGGTGACCACCGAACCACCTCTCCCTTTGCCTGCCGGAGGGGCAAGTTTGGCTTCGCTCCAGCGCAGCTTCACCATAACCCGGGTGAACAAGTTCCCGAACCACCTCTGGGATACAGCTTCTCCTGGAAGAGAACGTGCTTCAGGCGATGCTTATTTCTACCTACGCCTGGAGATGCCTAACTCTTTCCATAACCTACTGCTGATAACTTCGGTGATGCTCATTTCACTGGACGGCGGCGCAACGTTCAAACTGTCATTTCTTAAGCCCCTTTTGTGGACTCAGGACCCCTAGGGAATAAGAATGCTATAAGAATGCTGTAATTTTTAATGGTTATAATGGGATAATAACGCAGCTACACTAACAACACAACATTATCCCCTGCAGCAAATATCCCCCAACATTTTCCTACAAACACAGCAAAGCCAAACAATATAATAAAATAAGCAATATTCCCCAGATGGGTTGGGCATTCATCAGCACTTTTCCCAACCCCATCGTGTTACTCTCCATGACCCTTCAGCTTCTATGAACTATTCAGATCTGTGGCATCACCAAATTAAAATGGCTTTCTCCTTCCTTTCCTATTTCAAAACATTTTTTTTCTCCTCCACCACACCCTCATTTATGTGATCCGGGCCTTGTATAGATCAAAATTCCTTGTCGTGGGAGAAAAAAAAAAATGGGAAATTGAGCAGAATTTGAGCTTCCTATGTAGAATGCAAGGAAAAAAAAATTGAAAAGTTTCTTTCAATGACAGTCTAATGGTGCAGACTGCCCCCCTTGGAGCAAGGATCTACACTCTGCCACAGGACTCAAAATCAGGATCCGTGAGATTTCTGAAGACCCTGGGCACTCGTTTGTGCTCGGTACCATCCAGACCAAACAGCAGCCTCTGTGCCTTTGCTCGTATTCCCTGTATTCCCTGCCACAATCCTTCAGCCCTGTCATTGCCCATCTTCTCCCTGCTAGCACCCCCACACCTCACGTAACCTCCTCCCCCCACATCCACCCCCCCTGAGATGCAGGTCTGTCAGATCCAATTTTGGGGAAAGAATGGGAAATTTATCAGTTAAAGCAACCTCTATGACATTAACAGACCTGCAAACTTTCCACCTCTGTTAATAGGCCATTCTCTGCTTTTCTGGCAGTCTATCTCTAAAGACTTCTTTTTTTTTTTGCCCAGCTGACACGCTACGGGTTTTATTTACTCAGGCTTTTTCTTACGTGGTCTTCAAGGTGTTTTAAAACTACATTTCCCCACCACTAATTAAACAAGGGATTGGGACTGGAATTGAAACCCAAATTGGCAGAACTGAGAAATTTGCTGCTGTGTTACAGTATCAGATGCACCCTCAAACATCCTCTAAATATAGTAAGAGGCTGGCCTAAATCTGCTATTGCTTCATCTTTAATTCAGGCACCTTTGAGTGAGAGTATCTCTCTCTCCCCCCTCCCCCCAAATTTTCTATCCTCATCACCTACGTACTGAAGTTCACGGTGACTTTAACTTAGACAAACACCCCAAAACACAGACGTTGTTTCCACGAAACAGCAGTTTAGCAGAGGGAGAGACCCCAATCGGGCCACGGGTTAAAGCACTGCATTATAACAAGGATTTTACGACTTCTCTAAAGCAACTATCAGTGTAATTTTTAAACTTACTTTAAAGAGACGATAACTACATCATACAGTAATGAATGGAACTTGCATTTTCCTATTCAAGACCATCACAGGTAAGCAGGAAATGGTGATGTTTTTGATACCATAGATGCAAACGCAAAGAGTAGCAGATCTTCTGAACTGCCACCAGCTTCTTATCAAGCAGAGATGAAGGTTCCCAGAACGCTGGCACCCTCAGAAAGTTACACTCTAAAGTCACGTGCCAAAGCAACGTGAGCTTCGGTATTAAAAGGTTCTGAAAGGCCGTGCACTTTTATTACACCCTCGGGATCACCTAACACTTCAATTTTACACTTATTTTCACCCGAATTCAAGTGAATCGGAATGAGAGCAGGCATGGATTTGGGGAGTCCATTTTTCCAGCCCAAGAATGACCTTCGCAGAACGCGAAACTGAAGTGCAAACAGAGAGGCAAAACCAATCTTTTGCCCGAATTCACAGCACGATACATGATATTTCTGGGGGAAGCAACGCCCTGGGTCGTTTTGCTGCTTCCCGCTGCAAGATAATGGTCTGGCATCAGTGATTCCTCTCTCGAGCTATGCCCTTAAAAGGGCTCCCAGGCAAAAACGTAAAAGCAAATTGTTCCGAGCAACAACATTACTGTAAAGGACCGTATCAGAGCAGACGAGACAAGGTCACGTGTGGCGAGTTTCTAGAAACCTGAGGATATCCTGACAGGACCATGTCACAAAATTCAATCTTTGCGGTGCCCACGCGGGTGGGTGGGTGGGCGGGCAGCGGGGGTATCCAGGAATTT